>NC_063441.1:133852-433852 GCF_020379485.1 Brassica napus | reverse complement strand
GGGAAAGAGACAGGTGTTGGCGATGGCTGTTGCGGCTGAGAACTACCAGGCCAACTGAATGAAGGAGGCGCCATACTTACAGGACTAGACTGTGTTGCGGATGAAAATCCAGAAAGGAACCCAGATGTACTGACAGGGGCTGTTACTGTAGTCTCTGAGGTCGAAATTTCACTTTTCACCGGCAGCAGCTCAGTCTGTGATGTTGCTGCCTTTGCTACAGGCTCTGCAGTACTTCCCGTACTTAGAATTGAGGAACTTTGAGTCTCTAGTTTTTTAGGTTCTGAGACTGGCTCTGCAGTGGACACAGCAGACGACGGGGTAGAAACTTGAGGAAACTTAAACGCGCCAGGAGCGGTAGAAGTAATAGGGGGAGTTAAAGATGAAGAGGTTGATGAAAACAAACGATTGCTGTCTGTTGGGGAACTGGTTGCTGAGACCAGACTAGTTGACACTTGTGATGCTGTCGAAGATGGTGGAACAACCGAAGATTGGCCTGTTGAAGATGAGACAATTTCAGGGGATGATGGAGAAGAAGCTGGTAACTTAAAAGAGAAACCAGCTGTAGGGCCAGGTGATGGAGAAGGTGTTGACGTAGCTGCTTGATTGAGATCTAAACTGGCACTGGTCAACGATTTACCAAATGGAACACTGATCCCCGTAGCTGAAACTGTAGATGTCGGTGCGCCTGAAAGTGTTTGTGGGACTGATGCCAAGCTGATGGGAATAGATGTTGGAGCTGAAACTGACGATAACAATGTCATTGACCAAATATTACAGTTATGATAGTTGAATATTATGTTAATCAAACGAAATAGACAGAAGACAAAGAATTTATACCTGAATCTTTCGTAGAGGTTGGCAATGAACGTGATGACGGTGTAGGTAAGGTGGAAACGGAATCAAGTGACGTGCTAGACAAAGGTGAAGAAGAAGCTGATACCGTTGCAGCAGGAAAAGTTAATCTATTACCAGGCATACTGCTATTGGTATTGAAACTAAACTGTGATTGCACAGGTGCACCAGTAGGCCGCTGCACACTTCCAGCAGATCTATCAGGAAACATATTTGCCTTGCCTTCAGGAAGTTTAAATCCTCCAGCCTTCTTTTCTGTCTGTTCAAATACAGTCGGTGTCTTTGTATCCTTACTCTGCGACGGAGCAGATTCCTCAGCATAAGAAGCTATACTGTTCGACTTACTTCCAGACCAATTGAAGCTTGGCTTTGATGCAGATGCTGAAGAGTGGTTAAAGGGACTGTTAGATTGTGGCATAGCTCGCGTTGATTTGAACGGGGTTGATTGAGCTTCAGATGTGTTTTGTTGGAATGATTTCATTATTCCTGCACATAGTGATAACATAGTCAAAGATAACGCATGCAAATGAAACACAAGAACATTGTTCAAGATCAAATTAATGCACTACACATTAAATCTAAGCTCACCCTTATTGGAGGAGACTACAGGTGATGCATGATCCTTCAGGCGAAGCAGTGATTGCTCTTGTGTATCAACCTTAGGCCGTAATCTCTCACTCGACACAATCTGTTGGTTCGTACCCGACTTCTGTTGCTCCTGCAGAAGCATCCTTTTAACAGTTGTTTTCGGAGGCTCAAAAGCAGCCCAGTTCTGCAAAACAGGTCATAAAGTAGAGCAAACCGTGAGGTACACCGTAATAGAAAGTGCATATATTTATTTCATCTAGTACTGAATCAAAGGTTTCTCCCACAATTACCCTGTCTAATGATTCTCTCCTCCTCCTGGCAGTTTCAGGGTCGGAACTTTTCGTACCAGATGACTGGCGTTGTTTTGACTGTGCATTTATACTTGCAGGAATCGAAGAGAGTAATAGGTTTTTAGCTGACGATGCATTGTTGGCTTTTACAGCATCTGGCGAGTTGAATGAAGCATCATAAGGGATCCCGATTGTCTCAAACAACTCCTGCTTCACATTCTTTTTGACAGGTGAATCAATTTTCAAAAAGGTCATTTGTTTTGAGAGACAGTCAGAGAGTTGCTCAGCAGCTGCCAATTGGGAACTCATTGTGTTATGAAGGCTATGAAGGGATTGCACACGTCTGCAGAAATAATCAACCCAATTTTTCAGTGGTGGAAAGGGGAGATTATGGTCAACTTCAACAATTTATTGCGAAGTTCTTTTTATAAGATTTCACAACCACAAAATATACCTTGAAGGAGCAGACCTATTTGGCACACCTCTTCGGGACAGAGGAAGTCCTCCATCATCTTGGTAGCGATCCAGTTCAAGCCGATTAAAGTATCTCTCTAGTTCAATCAGTTGATGAGTCAAATCCTGAATGAGGAAAGTAGAAGATAAATAACAAAACGAGCTTAAAGCAGTAATAGCCAGTTGAGTGAGATATAGCAACTCATAAACAACCTTGTTTAGTTTCACAATATGCTGCCGTTTGGCTTCAAGCTCAGGATTCAGCCTCCGGCGGTTCCAAAGTTGCCAATACTGGTCATCAGAAGTTTGCTTATACATGCCTTCCATGTATGTCTTTTTTGCCAAAACTGAAATCCCCAAATGAAGGAATAATAAGACACAAAATAACAACCTGATGATTTGCAGCCTAGATTGCAGTGGAAGATATGAAACAGTATTAAATATATCCAATGATCAAAGAACAAGAAAACTGTAGCATAGGAACTTCGAGAGCAAATATGAAAAATGCAGAACCCAAATTCATAACGCAAGCTTATACTAATATCATCCTAGAACTTCACGCTATTTCACACCATCACATCCAAATATCAGATGTGAGAATACTGTACTTATCAGTTATCACCACGTATCCCAGTAAAAGGATACATACCTATATAAAAGTAGGTTAATCTATCCGGGTTTTTACCCATCTTCTCAACATCTCGATTTAAGTTCAGATTTGAAGAAAACAAAACAAATCTACCTGCTAACAATACTTTCTAGGTATTACTGGTTGCGCTTAGAAGAAAACAAAACAAATCTACCTGCTAACAATACTTTCGTGCTACATACTGGGATGATAAAATAAATAGATCACCTTGAATTGTTTTGTCCAGAAGATGTTGGATCTCTCCTTGCTGTTCGTGAGTTATGCTCTGGAGACCACCAAAATAAATTAGTTAATAATAAACAGAGAAAGGACCAGGATCAATGACAGTATTTGTATACTTGATGAGGCTGGTTTGGTCAAATATCAAACGAGGAGCAAGTTAAGACGAAGCAATAACCAAATACATGAGCTTTTAAATGCACCTTGCACGTTTGGCACTTGCCAGCAAGAATTTCAAGTCCTTGCTCCAATTCTTCAATATGACCTGTAAGTAATGAGGTGCAAGAATCCTTGAAACCACCTGGTCCTTCAATGGACTGTAAAAGGGTATCCATTTCTCTGGCCATCTCATTTATCTGGCACAAGAAAGAAATAAAGAGGTACGTCAATGATATAACTTCAGTAAGATAAATACTAGAGCACAGCATGAATGTGAAAGCATAAGAGTTCGGAATACTCTTTCCTAACATACATAATAACATGAATAAGATCTTACAGAAAAGAATAGTGAGAAAAGTTTACATTACTGGGTTGCTTTGACATGGCATGCTCAAGTCTCAGAGGTCCAGCATTGAGCGGAGTTTTGTGCTGCTGATGATTAGAGGACTTTTCGAAGGAAGATTTCACTTGTAGTGACAGGTGAGAGGCACGGATAGACGGTAGGGGATCGATTTTTTCTACCCCTTCACCAGCGTCCTGACTTTGGCCTAGCGGAGGAGTTCGAATGCTCAACGCTGATGCTCTAGTAGTCTCAATAGCTTGTACAGGCTTCTCTCTGATGCACGTAGGAGGATTCACATAACCAGTTTCGGTCTGTTCAGGTTGCTTTTGCTGAGTATCTTTCACTGATGGAAACAGACCGGAGCCAAAACTTGGAGGGGAGACGCCTTTCCCACTTGACCATAGCTGCGCTGGTGTATTTTGTGGTGGCGTAACACTAGCGTTCTGCGGGCCGGAAAATGCAAATAAGCCTGGTGTACTCTTTGACCCAAAACTGGTCTGAAAATTCATAGACTTAGACTGCTCCGATATATCTTTCTGAGGTTTATCAGGAACAGGGAAGATATGACCGAATCCTGCAAAATTTTTGGTTTCAAATCCTACGGACGAAGGAGGTTGTACAAAACTTGTTCCGAACTGCCGAGGAATCATGCTTTGTTGACCATCTGCGGCTTGTAATAATTTTCCAGCATAGGGTTCTTGTTTCACGTTGTTGTCCCCAGACACTGAACTTTTTACAGACTCAGTTTCCTTCTTAGAAATTTCTTCCTTTGGGAACCTTTGTTCGGTAGGCAACAGAGAAACTGAATTCTCTAAGTTAAGGTGTTTCTGTTCATTTTGTACCGAAAAATTAAATTTTCGTTGTTGTTCAGACTCTTCCGAAGATTGTCCAGGAAGATCATCTCCAACTGAAGGGGCATAAGCATCTTCTATATCAGAAGAAGAAGCCAAATCAACATCAGATGAATCTGGGAGTCCTGAAACACTGTAGAGTAACACAGTTTTAATGTCTCCTGTAATGTTATCATGGACAATGAGAAACTTATAACCATATGAGAGATAAAGCCTACCTAGCAACATTATACATGACCAGCTTTCCTTCCAAAGTGAGGCATGCGAGAACACAAAATGGAGGGAGTTCTTTCAGTTCATCACCTCCGGAACGGACATTAACGGTCCCCTCAACAGAAACCATATCGACACAGAGTCCCATGATCATGTTGTCGTCTCCATTTTCTGGAAAAAAAGAATGACATTCTTATATCAAACGCGTAATACGAAAAAGCACAAATACAATACAGCGATCTAGACTGCATACCTTGGAGCCCAATCCTTGGCAAAAAGGTCTCTCGGTCAATATCAACAACGGAAACTGCACTTTCATCATCACCAGGTGACCAATTAAGCAAAACAATATGCTCATCTATGCTCTTCCTGTTTGCTGTGATTGCCAGTTTGCTGTATGAAAATAAAGAGAAGTTAGCAATAATATACAATCTTCAACCCTTGAAAATAGTGGTAAGTTACTTTGTCCATGTTTCTTATTGTGATAAGAGGAAATTTCAGGAATAACTAGACTAACTTTATTACGTTACCGGACGAAAATGGTAAATTATCACAAGAACTTGTATAGTATTGAGTAAATGAGCTCAAATCTACTTATAGAAAATGGTAGAAGCGTGTATCAAGTATCACAGTTAGTTCAATTTGAAAAAACACTATCATTCGCGAACCTTCTTGGTAATTTACAGCTTTCCAATTTGGTTACGTATGGAAAAAAAAAAAAAATTCTTAAGACCATATGTTCCATCTTGAGTGCGAAAGATTTAAC
Organism: Brassica napus; assembly: GCF_020379485.1. Lineage (NCBI taxonomy): Eukaryota > Viridiplantae > Streptophyta > Magnoliopsida > Brassicales > Brassicaceae > Brassica > Brassica napus. The sequence goes on along the minus strand of NC_063441.1, from coordinate 428,469 downwards.
ATATGGTTTGCAGAGGGCAGGAAAATTCCAATAATTATGAGAAGGTAAAGGAAAACAAAATAAAAAGAGAGGCAAAGTTAGCATAAAATACCATTGGTCTACGTAGCTAAAGAGTAAATGAGGTCCAACACCAACCGGAACAAGATCATCCATTGAACATGGAAACAAATCAGAGAATGATAAAGCAACCAGATTAGACGAACCCTGAAAAGAAGAAGCTCAAAAAATCACAAACCAGATAAGTATATATGTAGTTTCATTCCATCTCAAGTAATTGGTTACTCACATCAGTAATCTTCCCGTCTGGACTCCTGATAACCTGAACGAGGTAATTTTCTTCCATGCCATCAATCAGCTGAAAGCATCCGAGCAGAATACAGTTCTGGCGTACCCATTTGATAGAATCAACTGTTACAGAGAATTGTTGGTAAACAGCCAGTCATTGAGAGGGTTTGAATTCAGAGCCATCTATGAAACCTTTTCAATGGTAGTGTGCATAGAATGAGGGAAATTTCAACACAATCACAAGAACAATAAGGACGTAACCAAGATTTAGATGGGAGATACCAATAAACAAGAACTTCCAAGTTCCAACAGGATCATATTGTATGCATAGGAGTAGAGTACGACTCAGTCGATACTCATATACCATACAACAACTATGCCAATTGAACAAAAACGGAAAATACTGATAGGAAATAAGAAGACCAAAACGTGCAACATACCTTTCACAACACAGTCTTCATCAGAGTCACCAATCCATGAGTCAAATGATAGTGCTATGCAACGCTTCTCGTTAAACTTTGACGACAAAATACGCAGGCTATTATCTTGAGCCACAGCAATATAACTCCCTTTCGAACTCCATTCAACTAAGAAAAAAACAAAGTATAAACTCCATAATTACCAATAACATGGTTTATTGTGTTTCTAAAGGAGTAGCTAAAGAAACTAAACAAACCTGCGTCAACACCATCCATAACATGTTTAGGGGGTGCACTATCAGTTCCATGAAAGAGCTTCCCATTGCTAGAAAGAACAAGATAAGAATGTTTATCTTTCCTTGTCCACCGAAAATCCTTAACAAAGCCTGACTCGTCAGGTGAATAAGAAAAAGAAGGCTTTGCATCCTGCACCAAAAGACAAATAAAGTGAGTAAACTACCAATCAACATAGATTCTAAATCCTAGCAAATGGTCATAGACAAAACTATCCAAGTTGTGCCATACAGAACGGGCATAATATTAGTCAAAAAGGGGTTCTAACTAGCATTAGCATGTGGAATGAAGTAGAAGTTAGATTAAGCAAAAATCAAATGAATAAGAGATGATCTTATAACACAGGAAACCAGGATTACAGGCAAACACTATGCCACAAAGACTAAAAGGCAAATACCTTCTAGCTGTGTGCTACAAATACTAAAGAGTTACAGACAACGAAACTATGGTTTCAAAAGCCATTCCCAAGAGAAAAAAAACAGGCATAACATTAATTAAAAAAGGACTTTAACTAAGCATGAACAAGAGAGTGATCATCTAACACCTTAAACCACACAAAGACTAAAGGCTTCAGAGCCATATTACCTTGTTAAGAAGTGAATCCACAGAGAAGAAGTGAATCTCAGCATCGACAGAGGCCGCGAGAATCGAATCATCAGCTGAGAGAGACAGTATACGAACGTCCCCAACAGGAACATCCACAAGAGCTATCTCCTGGATACAAACCCTACTTCCTTTCCCGTCACTGTTCTTGGAAGCAGCAATCACTTCCTTAGTCCTTCCCACGAGAAACCCTAATTTTCACACAAAAACAGTCACACACACAACGGAGCAACAAAAGCTGTAACATCGTCGCGGATTTGTGAACACTAACCGGAGGAATGTGCGATGAAAACTAAGCCGCGGCGTTCGGAGATGGCGAGAGGCTGCGACGGAGGGTTTTCGAGATCGTACTGAGCGTCTTCTTCCTTGATAGAGAGAGGTTCGCCGATTCTGTCGAAGTAGTAATCTGTAGTTCCGACGCGATCTCCTTCCACCTCTTCTATTATCTCAAATTTTCCCATCTTCTTTCCAAAAGCTCCTCAAGCTGTTTGAAACCAGGGCGAGAGTGAGAATCTGACTACCGCCGGTGATTATTGGTGGTCCGGTGAGTCGATGATAGTTTCAGCAGGGTTTGTTTACTTATATTGGGCCGGGTCGCGTTAGGTCAACGGGCCTCACCTGACAGTTAGCAAAACGTTGTCGTTTTTAATCATCTGTGTGAAATTAATCCGACGGGCTGGTTCTTTCCCACTAAACTCGAACAAAAAATGCCAAAATAATCTCCAAGCCCAAAGAAGTCTCATTTTAACAAGTGCCTCTGTGTTCCAAAAAAAACAAGTAGCTCATTTTAATTACTAACTTTTCAATCAAAACACAAATAAATCACATATTTTCATTGACCAAGTCATTTTAGACTTATGATCCTACTTATTTTGATATTATACAAACTTAGCTTCTGTCAGCTAAGAAATCAAGTTCTCGACAAAGGGCATAGTTTGTGTCATAGTTTATGATTTTACGTGCAAAATTTTGTTGATTTTATACATTTTTGGAGTTCTTTATGTGAGGCTGCTTATTCATGCGTACAAATTATTTTATTTTATAAATTATATTTTATTTAGGGAATAAAAATTGAATAAAATAAAAATAACTATTAAATATAAATTATATAAAAACTACTATTAAGAACATTTATATTTTCAAACTCAATAAAAACAAATTTCTATGAGTATAAATATACAACTTTTTATATGATGTCTAACATATATGAAAGTTCAAATAACACAAATAATATTTGATTATCTTATATAAAATACATAATCTTCAAATGTCACCAATATTGTTTGTACAAACAACACAAATAATATTAGAAGTCCTTTTTCAACTTTTATTTCGATTTAATTTTACTTTGCAATTGTAAAATGAAACCATTGGTTTGACATCAAAACATTTTAAAATTTATATAACATGAAACCAAACAAATAATAATATTTTTGGGTTTATCACCAAAGAAAAAACGAAAAACTTCACTTTGTTTACAGAACAAAACCAAATAAATATGGATTTAGAATGGTATTTATATTTTCGGCGACTAAAAATAATAAAAAAACAACGTAAAACTGAATTGATATTCAAATCAGACAGAACTAATGTTTTTTTATCTTAAAAAAAAAATTAAGAATCTCTTTCCGCACAAGGCGGACTACTACCTAGTCTTAGTGGTAAAATCGATCACCCGTACACATTTTTCAGTGTCTTGTAACATTCATATTTCCCGTGATCAATTCATTGTTCTGTAAAACATAATCAAAACTCACGTGTATAAGATCTCAGATAGAGAATGATCTTCAAACGCAATGAATTTAAGAGAAATATGAGTTTTGTATCTATATTATTAAAACTAAAGTACACATTCAGATTGTTTGGAAACTTGAATAGTAGTGTTAATGAAATTTGTTTGGAATTATGGATAGCAGTTCAAAAAAAAAGTTTGTTTGGAAACAAGATAAATATAATATTGTTTGGAAACATGGATAACAATGCATTAAGAAAAAAATAATAGGCTTATATGTTAATAATAAAAATTGGAAGTCCATTATATTATGATAAACTATCTATTTGAGCAAACTTTAAAATATATGTAAATTGACTAATCTAATTATCTACAAGCATTTTTTTGTCTAAAATAATCATAAAATAAAATTTAAACTTTATATACATATTTCAAATCAAAATAATCATTTAAAGTTGATTTATATCAAAAATTGATTTAAAATATACATATATGTCAAAAAATAATATTTTTGGGTTTATCACCAAAGAAAAAACGAAAAACTTCACTTTGTTTACAGAACAAAACCAAATAAATATGGATTTAGAATGGTATTTATATTTTCGGCGACTAAAAATAATAAAAAAACAACGTAAAACTGAATTGATATTCAAATCAGACAGAACTAATGTTTTTTTATCTTAAAAAAAAAATTAAGAATCTCTTTCCGCACAAGGCGGACTACTACCTAGTCTTAGTGGTAAAATCGATCACCCGTACACATTTTTCAGTGTCTTGTAACATTCATATTTCCCGTGATCAATTCATTGTTCTGTAAAACATAATCAAAACTCACGTGTATAAGATCTCAGATAGAGAATGATCTTCAAACGCAATGAATTTAAGAGAAATATGAGTTTTGTATCTATATTATTAAAACTAAAGTACACATTCAGATTGTTTGGAAACTTGAATAGTAGTGTTAATGAAATTTGTTTGGAATTATGGATAGCAGTTCAAAAAAAAAGTTTGTTTGGAAACAAGATAAATATAATATTGTTTGGAAACATGGATAACAATGCATTAAGAAAAAAATAATAGGCTTATATGTTAATAATAAAAATTGGAAGTCCATTATATTATGATAAACTATCTATTTGAGCAAACTTTAAAATATATGTAAATTGACTAATCTAATTATCTACAAGCATTTTTTTGTCTAAAATAATCATAAAATAAAATTTAAACTTTATATACATATTTCAAATCAAAATAATCATTTAAAGTTGATTTATATCAAAAATTGATTTAAAATATACATATATTCAAACATTTATTTTACTAAAATATTTTCCAATAACCATTATTAAAATAATGTTTTCAATATATATAATAAAAATATAATAAAAAGTCCAATTTCATATCTTATATATTAGAACAGAAGTTACAACTTTAATTCATGTGTGATTTTTTTTAAAATGGACCCTCACTAGAGATCTTTTATCATTCATTTATTACTAATAATACGGATTAATAATATATGATTCTTAATATAACATCGACTCCTAAGAACCCGGATTGGTTAACAAACTCACCTTGATTCATGTGTGTATTTTTATTTGGATCATCGTTTAAATTTTTTATTAAATGTATTTCCTTAATGCTAATATATAATCTTTTAACTACTTAAATCATAATATAATTTGATATATTTTAATTTAAAATATAAATATATATATTTAATTTTCTTAACAAATGTGTCGAAAAACATTATAACAATATCTTAATTATCAAAAATTGTATATAAATATTTTCACTAATTTTGTAATTAGTAATGAAATTAATGTTATTATACATTAATATATATACACTCTTTTATCTTTTATAAAATGAAAAAAATTATATCAAATTTTACTATTTTATAGTTATATCTATCATTTTAAAATTAAATAGTAAAATCTATCATTTTAAAATTAAACGTTGTATTTAACTAAATATTATTAAATTATTTAAACTGATAAATTAATATATTTTATTTTTACAAACATTATAAATTTATGATAGAAATATAATATGTTGGTAGAACGGGTTAACATTAGTAAATTAGATAATTCATGTATAAAATTAACTTATCTTAAACTGTGATGATTCAAAATAATCAATTAACTTACAGCATGAAAACTATCAAATTGTTATATTTAAAATAATTATAAATAAATATTTAAATATATAAGTAACTTTAAAAATATATTTTAATTATAAACATGAAAATTAATACCCGCACGGTTGTGCGGGTCCGAATCTAGTTGTACCTTTGGTTCCTCGGATACTTAACCACTACTTGTACCTTTGGTTCCTCGGATAAATAAGGAAGATGTATTGGTGGTAATTGACCAGACATTACCTCATAAGGGTAAATTAGTAATGTTTGGATTATAATATTTGTTGATTTATAAATTTATTATTTACAAAATTTTGTTTTTAGATTTGTATATCTTGAAATGTGTTTTATGTAAGAAAAAAAATAAAGTATATAGTGATTAAATTTTCATATACAATTTTCATATTGTTTTATTCAATTATTATGTGTATACAATATATGTACCTTAAACGTAGATGTTTTTATATGTTAAATGACTACATCAAATTTTTTGAAGTGTATAAAATTAAAAATAGACTTCACTGTGAATAAAAATAAAATATTTTTGTTATATTTAGATAAATTTTATATTCATTAATTTATATTTATATTAGGATCATATATTTACTTGAGATTTTTCAAAATTATCATCTTATTATTTTATTAAATTGTATCATACATTTCATTAATCCACTTTAAAATTAAATAAATTTAATAGTTTATCGTGTTTATTAATTTAGTTAGAGCTGTCAATTGGGTTATCCCACGTTGATTTATGCATATCCATTTGTGCATTTCTTGTTTGTGGACAAAGAATGACTATGTTCATTAAGAACTAAATCCACTAATGCCAATGTTAACATGGGTTGCCCATGGGGTCCATTGAAGACCATATAATAGAATCTGATACAACACAAATTTGCTAGAAAGGTTTTTTAAAATCAACATTTGGTAATTTTGGCAGGAAAACTTTTGACTTAAGATAATTTTAAAATCAACATTTGAAGTATGAGAAACATATCAATAAAATTTATTATGTATATATCATTAATTATATTATATAGTTTACATATAATTACCTCTATATTTTAATTGATCGATTTTATTCATTTTTTGGTTTGATCATTCTATATACTGCGGTTTCTTAAAAATGGCATCCATTCGGTATATTCGGTACTATCAAATCCAAACCACTTTCTCTATTTCGTTTCTGTTTGGTTTTAATTTGTTTGGTTTTACCAGATTGAATACCTCTACTTGTCATGCATCTGAGATAAGTCCCCATGAATTTCGTTTGTCCATATATTTTATAAATTGAATTAGTAGCTGTATGATGTGTTTTACTAATAAATTTTATTGAATTATAATAGATAGTAATAATTAATATTTGTTATTTATAGTATATTTATTAAAATGATTAGCATATGAAAACAATAAGACATGCTAATAACCTGTATTGGTTTTAATAGCACATCTTATTTAAAATGAATAGTTAATGCAAAATAAATATACACTAATATTATGTACTTTCATTAACAATATATTTTAATGGTAAAGTATAGAAGGAAATTTTAAAAAATTAAATCAGTAAGTTTGGTTATTATTAGTCATACTTTCCATTTGGTAATTTATAGATTTTGGACTAACATATTAAGTTTATATAAAAGTAAAACGTAACCTCTAAATTTAGGTCCAAGTTAATTGTTTTGGAAAAAAAAAGCAAAAAAATCTGTAAATATTGAACTTTGTCAAAAACAAAATCTGTAAATATTGATAATGTGGATGAAGTCATCTACAACTTTTAAACCTGTTAGTTTAAAGTTTGACCAGTGACGTTCTAAGTATCAACATTTTCGCCAGTAATGTTAAAGTTAAAAAGGGGGCAAATAGTAATTAATTTCTTCTAAAAATAGTTAATTTAGATTATTAATTTCCAGTTGGTATAATATTGACTAGTGCTACAAATATCTCTCCACCAAGATTATCATGAAAAACATTCTCTCCAAGTTTCTTTCCCTCTAAAAGCAAAAGCTCAGTGATATCAGAATCTCTTTTCTATTCAAGATCAAGGTTTGGTTCAATGGAGAGGACAAGGTCGAAACGGGTTCAGAATTTGCCTGAGACAGTCCATTCATTGATCGGTTTAAGATCTCATTTGACTTCATCTTGGGTTAAATCTGTCAGCAACATCGCCAAGAACGTCTCTTCTTCTTCTGAGATATCTTCAACGTCAAAGGAAGAGGACGATTCTGCTTTCATTGAAGAACAGAGCATTAGAAGTACTACATGCAACGCATCTCAACCGTTAAACTTCAATTGTTATTTATTTATTTAGTTCTGTTACTTATGGGTCTTGCTCTGTTTCCTCTGTTTTTTCTTTTGTTACAGATCAACTCTCTACCCTAACAGTTCAAGTAAATGATCAGAACAAACGAAGAAGACAGATTCTGAACGAGTTTTTGGACCTTAAAGGTTAGTCATCTATTAAAAAAAACTAGGATTCGTTAACGTAAGTTTTCAGTTTAAGAGTCTAGTTTCATCGGTTTCAATTTTGAATATTGGTCAGGGAACATTCGTGTGTTTTGTCGAGTCAAACCCTTAGACTCCAAAAACATGAGAGCGCCGGTTGCTTCGGATACAAGAAACGTTTTCATCAAGTTAACAGAAAGCAAGAGGAAAACCTACAACTTCGACAGAGTTTTCCAACCTGATTCATCACAAGGTATGTAGCTTTGATTTTCTTTTGAGAAATTTCCATTATGACGTTATTTTCTTTAGGACTCGTCCTTACATTTTAGGCTATAGAATAATGTTTCACCTAGATATGTCCACTCCATAACGGCCTAAGACTGATTACACACATACATGAAAGTGTTGTTTATGATAGTATTCAAATTTTGTCAGATGATGTTTTCTTAGAGATTGAACCGGTAATCAAATCGGTTATCGATGGCTACAACGCTTGCATTTTTGCATATGGACAAACTGGTACTGGAAAAACTTTTACAATGGTAAGAAGGATTAACCTAAACATCTCACTTTGATTTCATTTCTTGTTCCTCTTTAAGTTGATATATAATATTGTTTCAGGAGGGTCTTCCAGAATCACCAGGTATCGTTCCCCGAGCAATCAAGGGATTGTTCAAACAAGTCGAGGAAAGCAATCATAAGTTTGTAATCAAGTTTAGTATGCTTGAGATTTACATGGGGAATCTCAGAGACTTGCTTGTCTCTCAAGGAACTAAACCCATTGGTCCCATACCTCCAAGGTCAATAATAACATGTGCAGATAACCGTCAATGATAGATATGATTTGGACTATATTAACTCAGTGAGTTATGTTTCTCTGTTTCAGTCTTCTTATTCACACAAACCCAAAGGGAGAGATAGATATAGAGAACTTAGTGACTCGTAAAGTGAATGGCTTTGATGAAGTCTTCAAGTTATACAAATTAGGTTGTAGAAACAGAGCAACTGCCTTCACTAACTCTAACTCTGCATCCAGCAGATCACATTGGTAAGAAACTCAAAACTCGGTATTTTTTTTTCCTTAAACTTCTGTTACATTATGTTCTTTGATATTGACTTGTGAAACAGTATGATCCGTGTATCGATTACTTGTGCTGGAGCTACTGAGAGACGGCGTGTAAGAAACAAGATTTGGCTAGTTGATCTTGGAGGAAGCGAGCGCGTGTTGAAAACTAAAGCAACTGGCCGCCGTTTTGATGAAGGCAAAGCCATTAATCTCTCTTTATCTGCTCTCGGAGATGTCATCAACTCTCTTCAACGCAAGAACGTTCACATTCCTTACAGGTAAACCTATCAGTTTCTTTTTTTTTTGGAAACCCTTTAGGTCTCAATCTCTGACACATTTGAGTTTTGTCTTGTTCTGTGATTCAGGAACAGCAAGCTCACACAAGTTCTGAAAGACTCTCTCGGTACCTAAAATCTTCCAAAAAGTGTTTGGATTGGGTGTTTCAATTTTTCTAGATTTAGAAATTGTTCGGATATTTACAAAATTAGGTTCGGTTTCGGTTCGGTTATTTCATTTTTTAGTTTGGTTTGGATAAAAGGTTGGGAACCGGGTACTCAAAAAAAAAAAAACTATTTAGAATCTAATACTGTTCCAGTATTTCTGATAATTTTGGATAATTTGGATAAACAATATTTAGGTAATTCATTTTTTAGATAAGTCCGATTTATTAACAAGATTTTAAGATACTTGGTTATTTTAAAAACTAATCATAGCTAATATTATTTAATATATAAACTATTGTTTAGATATATCGGTACCTATTTGTTGCTCGGTGTTTTGGTTCGGTTTTCGATTCTCGGTTAATCTGACCAGGTCTATTCTTGATCTTAACTCAAATGTTGTGTTCTGTTATTGAAGAGTGGTTCGTGATTTTTCAGGGCAAGACTCTAAGACACTGATGCTTGTTCATATCGGCCGGAAAGAAGATGATCTGTGTGAAACCATATGCTCTTTAGATTTCGCAACGAGGGCAAAGAACGTTCATTTAGGTCAGGAGGAATCAAAGGTAATGGAATTCAATAACTTGCATAACACGTTAACTTACTTTAGAGTGTGTTACACTTTCTGATGGGTTAACTATTCATTTGACGCGTAGGAAGCACAAGAGAAAAAGGAGACTGTGATGATGAATCTGCAGAAGATGATGGAAACGATCGAGAAAGATCGCGAGATAACGTTAAAAGAGATCAGATATCTAAACGAGACATTAGAGAAACTCTCTGGTAAGCCTCATGTTACTGAAGAAGCAGAAGAAGTGGATGAGATAAGAGAAGAGATTCAAGTTACTCCAAAATTAAGGAGAAACAAATCAAGACGTGCTTCAGATGTTTTTTGTAGCTTCATGAGACCAACAGCTAGCAGCAACCGAAGATTATCAGGTGCAGATTTTAGCCCAATCTCCAATAGTCCAGGTTCCAAGTCAAGAAGGAACTCAATGGCCCATGTCCGATCTGAATCTGTGTGTCTTCCTATGATGAAGAACGTATATGATTCTCTGTGTGACTCATCAGAGAGGAGTGTTTCAAAGTCCACTTGCGCTATGAGTCAGAATAGAGCGGACGATGCAGCAACAGTTTATAGTCAGGACATATCTGAATGCGATATCAAGTTGGTTGTGTCTGAGCACAAGACAGAAGTGCAACAGACGGTGCAAGGATCTGCGAGAAAAGCTTGTTCCAAGATCGGTATCTTTGAGAAAAATGTCAACCAGAAAACAGAGTTTTCAAGAATTAACAGTTGGCTTCGTTGGCAATCCGAAAATAGAAGTTGCGTGCATGACAAGAAACCACGCAGACTAAACAAAAACATATCTTTGGGAAGGTCATCTAACGGTGATAAAACATTGGAAGACATAGAAGAGTCCAAGGCAGGGATTAAACATCCACTGTTGCTTAAAGATGTGTTTGAGCTGGAGTATATGTGCTCTGCCGAAACAGAGGATCAGATACTGTCCAAATACCCAAACCCTAACAAGGAAGACTATGCATCTCTTCATCATCTTCCAAGTTTCCGATACGATGGACTTAGCCAACACATCGACGATGCATGGTTTGGAGTCGCTCGAAGCGCGAATAGGGAGCAAGATTCACATGCCTCAGGATTGCTATTAGAACTCAAGCAGCCCTTACCCAATTCTCAGAAAGGATTGGCGTTTGTGGAGGATGTAGCTCCACCATTACTTAGCAAGCAAGGAATCTTGGTCGAGAGAGGTAAACTATTTGGATCCATGTTTTGTGTCTTTGTTTTTTTTGTCTTTCTGAGATTCCGTGTTTGGTTGCAGGAAGAGGCGCTCATACGTTTATGGAGAAACTTGAGGCATTATGCTACCGTACACTTGTTGGAGTAGGGCTTATTGATGTGAGCTATGGTAGTGACTTCTTCAACGGGTTAACGCAGTAAAGTTATGTGTAATGATTTGAAGACATGTCTTTTTTGGGGTAATGGCAAAAGGTTTTTTTGTCTTCTTAGAGAAAAAGATTGTCTCCTTGTACTAGAGTAAGTTTATATTAAAAAAAAAAACTATTATGGAATCAATTGAAACATCAGCGGTATTCATGATGTGTAATCTAGTTGTCTTGTCCTTTTTTTTGGATGATCTATTAGATCAAACTCTCTGTTTCAGATTGATATTGTTGGAATCTAGGCATTATGATCAAGAAGTGGTGGCCACTTCTCATTTGCTATACTTATGTTTTGTTTCAACCCAAGCCTCATTGTATTCTTATGTATCTTTTTAACTTTACATCTTTAATTACATGCAGCTGCTTGCGATTCTTATGCATTTTAGTCGCAATGAGGAAGCAAAACTTTGTGGTTAATGATAATATATGAAAATAAGTAGAACTGGTGGTTTACAAATTACACACATTAAAAATTAGGAAAAGGGTTAATTAGAAAATTAATAGTACACCCCACTTGTGGAGTAGTTACTTTAACTTAAGTGTAGCTTGCAGGCAATGGCAAGCCCTTGACGATGCCACAGAGGTTAGTGTTGAGGGGGATGTTGTACTCGTCTCTTAGCGATTTCTCCGGTGAGAGAACACTCACATACAATTGTTGTCCAAGGTATCTCCTCTCCAAGTTCTCAGACCTGATGTTCCACATACCGGCGTTGTCGAATGTCAATAGGATAGCTGACCAAGACTTGGGGTAAACTTGGACTGTGTGTCTGCTAACCGCATCCAGCAAGTTGTAGTTCTTTCTCTTTTCAGGTGTCCACCTCCCTGGCTCAGATCTAAAAAAGCTCCCATATAGTATCACAAAGTTAGAGGTTTTCCTTTTTGGAAACCAGGAGGTTCAGGACCAAAGCCCGTAATCCCCTAGGTCCGAAATCACATCATGTAATATTAATTTTGTCCTATCGGTCATTCGAACCGGGAACCTTAGACACAATTGTCAGGATAGATAGATAAAGATAAGGGATCAGAAGATGCTTACGCGACTGCAAAGAAGGAGTAACCATCCAAATGGAATGATTCCATGCTCTTCTCATGGTTCTCGAAAATGATCTCTACAAAGGTACGGAAAGTGATGTTGAGCACGTTAGGCTGCACGGTCAATGCGGTGATTTGTGCTGCAGGCTCGTCCTTGATGACGTCGTACTTGAACACCTTCTCTGCCATCTGGAAGTACTCAGCCAGCTTCAAAGGAGTCTCGGTGTCAACGTGTGATACACCGTTAAAGCCATACCTAACTTTACCGTCCACAACGCTCTTAGTGTTGACAAGCTTGATGCTACGTGTGATGTTGATCTTTCCATAATGGTATGATCCCTGCGGGTTAGGCCTTGCAGCATTAGAGGTGAGGTTCCATCTGAAAGATCTGAACTGGTTCAAAGACCAAGCCCAACCAACAGGAGTCTTGGGAAGCTCTGCTGAGGCCTGGACGTTGCTTCCTGCGTACCGGATCACACCAACCGTGCTTAATTCCTTTTTCAAGAACCTAGTGGATGCAACCATGTAGTAGTCCTTAGCTTCCTGGTTAGCAGTGACAAGAACTGAAAAGCACTGGCCTACGTGGACATCGAGTGAGTCATAGTCGTTTTGAAGGACATGAGAGCCTTCCATCTCCACAAGCTTCATCTTGTGGTTCTGGATCCTGAAGTTGAGAGTAGACTTGAATCCAACATTGCATAGCCTGTACTTGTATGTCTTTCCGGGCTTCATCGTGAACAAAGGCTCGTTCTTTCCACCAACCTTTCCGGACTTTCCATTGATCAGAACACCATTAGGCAATCCAAGGGTGCGTCCACTGTCAAGGAAGTTCTTGAGAGCGGTGTGGCCACTTGTGTACCAGTCATTGATAAGGACAGTGTAATCATCCTCAGGGTCAGCGTAAGGAACGGGAATAAGGAGACGACTGTTGACACGGAGACCACCAAACCCACCAGCAAAACGGTGGAGAGAAGTGGTCGGGTAATAGAAGTAGGAACCGATCTGGTCCTTAGGTTGGAAATGGTAAGTAAAGTTCTGTCCTGCTGGGATGGGACATGAAGTCCCAGCCACACCATCTTGCCAGCAATTCTTCCTGTGCTGGATCCCACTCCTGCAACCACGTTCCACCATTAGTACTCATATTACATAGGATAGGAGTCAGTCAAAGAACAGACTTGTTTTGCCTTAAAGCTGGACAGACCGGACAAGGTATTCTCTTACAGCAACCCTAATTAGCCTTGCAGAATTGAACCGAACATAATAAAAAAAATTTTGGTTTTCGGTTCGATTCTGATTTTGAGTTTGGTATAGTTAGGATTTGAAAATACTTAACTTTCGATTTGGCACTCAGTTAGTTGGGTTTCAAAGAAAATATATCAGTTAGTTGGTTTTCAAAGAAAATAGAGTACTACATTTTTTTAAAAAAAATAACCAAATTATCCAAAATAACCAAACTAATAAAAATAACTGATTTAACCAAAAAAACAAAAAAATAGCTGAGTTTTTTTTTAACTTAAACCAAAATTAAATCGAAACCAAAAATCAGTTATTATTAATAAAATTAAAAACCAAAACCTTCCAAAACAATACAAACCGAATTCTTTTGGGTTCAATTTGGTGAGATTGTGGCCAAACCGAACTAACCGAAAACGAATAAACCGAAAAGAGAAAACCGTAGGGCTAACCCTATTAAGATCTACTATGACCATAATCTAACAAAGAATAGAGACTATATAGTTAAGTTACCAGGTCAAGAGGAAAGGCTCGTCGAGGTTGTTGAAGACATTGACGACGACGTTGTTGTTAGAGGTTGAGTTTAGGTTAGGACCAGGAAACTGACCGTTGATGAGAATCACCTTTTGGGGAACGCCGAGAGGTGAGGCTGTTCCATAAGTCACGTTCCATGTATAGAAGAAGTAAGGATCGCCTGCGTTCACTATCGCCACCGTAGAGACAAGGCAGACCAACACCGTCAATAACCTCCCCTCCATATTATTAAATATTCTGTGTTACGTATAACTAACCCTTTCCTACAAAAAATAAAAGAAAAAAAAAATACTTTTATTGATTCCCCCTCAAAAGCAAGTTTTGCTGTGGATGAATCCTCTTGTTGTTTGGGTGATTCGAAGTATTTATGCAGGGGAAACATAACTTATTTTGCAAGGTATTGTTGCCATATTTTACGCTCCATCTCTAATTCGATTTTCTATATGTGAATGTGGTGATGCAACAAACTTTTTTCTCTATCTTTTTCGTTTTGGTTTTCAAGGTACCAGAACTGTGAATCATAACAACTAAGATCGTATTCTAATATTGGAAATATCCTTAACGACGTTTTTTTGCCAAGTGTCTTTAACATGTTTTGTTACACGTCAATAAAATGTTACCTGTAAAATTTTATAGTTCTCAGTAATCACGAACACAAATATAGTAACTCGAATAAGAACACTTCTTATTAATCACTCTTGAGGAAACTATCTCAAAACCTCAAACTCATAAACTTTTAAGTTATATCACAAGTTGATATCTCTTTATATAACACTTTAGTTATCCTAAACTCATTAAGATAAACACAACACAATATTTCCTAAACTCATTAGGATAAACACAACACAATATTTCCTAAACTCATTAGGATATCTATTACTTGTAGCCTAAGTAATTTCAAGTTTATCCAACATTCTCCCCTTTAAGCTTGAAGTTTTCTTTCACTCCAATGTAGTCTCTCATTTCTTTGAATCTAATTCTTCCTAGAGCTTTTCTCAAGATATCGGCTTTCTGTTTATCACCTTGAACATACTCTACTTCAATCTGTTCATTCTCTACGCACTCTCTGAGTGATACCTCCTGTGTATGTGCTTGCTTCTCCCATGAAACACCGGATTCTTTGTTAAGGCAATGTATTATATTAATTTTGATAGATTTGTGAGGACTTAGCGCTGAAATACCAAAAACATATACTAGTTTGGAATTATTTGTGGCATTCAAATTCTGTGATCGAGTACTTTAATTCCTAGACGGTTTCTCGTGTACAAGCTTTATTTCCTTGTAGTGCAATATTGTGTTTTGTAGTCATGCATTATGGACCGCAGCTTCACCGTCTAAAATGCGTTTTACAAAAATAATATCTCGTATTCTTTTTTGAGACAAAATAAAATGAGTTACTGTAATTCGTCGAAACATTTATTTTGTACTGAAAATACAATTTTGAAGATTCCAAATATGTGATAATAAGTAAATCGTATGATTGGTTATGTGTGCATAACGGTAGCAAGCAAAAACAAAAACACATCACATAAACTGAATCAATGTTGAATCTGAGTTTAGTCAGTTCTAAGAAGATGAATAAACTCGATGGTTAGTTATTTTAAAAATGTTTTTTCATATAAATGTTCTCTCTGAGTTTAGTTAGTTCTAAGAAGATGAATCTGAGTTTAGTCAGTTCTAAGAAGATGAATAATCCCTCTACAACAACCAGCCAATAAATATTCTCCACAGCCCAACTAATTTTATTTTCATTATGTGTATGTAGATAAACAGTTTTCTAAAGTATCATTTTACTTAGATTTTTTTATTTATTTAAATGATACAATCCAATATTTTAATTTGTGCATATAAATCCTATATATATGTTAATCTAGCTTACAATATTTTTATAATTGTATTATCTAAATCATAATTATATCACATGAAAATATGTTATAAAATTAATATAATATTATAAATTTATAGTTTTATGTGATATTCAATTTTAATTTTATATCAAAAGTAGTTTAGATTAAATAGCAAGAATTTATTGAAGATGTTTTATTTTTAGATAATTACAAAAAATCATATAACTACAGACCATCATTGCTACAGCCAAAGGTTTTGTTTTGTTTGGTCTGCATCATTTGATCAACCTAATTATTGTTGCCAAGTATAACATCTTAGTTTGTGGTATATGTAAAAATTTAAGAGAATTGATTTGTCGTCATTAAAAGTGCACTTATCTTTTAGCTCACACATTCGTTTAAAACTCCATGATTAAGTGTACTTGATTTAGAGTAGTGAAATGATAGGTGACCTATCGGGAAGTGATTTGCACATCGTGTGTGTGTGAGGTCAAAGTTCGAAAACGATCATGTGGTGATTGTATGATCAGTATACATGACTTTCGAACTTCCAAAAGTTTAACGCACTGCTCGTGGCACGAAATTGACCCACGAATCGAGTGAACGGACGTGAGGTCATTAGCCATGGTCGGAATGTTATGTTACAGCAGGGTCCTAGTTTTACAAAACCACAAACTAAAGAAAAGATAAACCATTTTAATATATTGAAATGATGTAATAGATCTATATATAATTTTTTTTTTGGCATCAATAGATATATATATATATATGGATGAAAAGAATACAAACGCCAGACTCTAATCCTCCATCTCTATTTAAAAGATTCTAAATTACCACTCATCTAACGAAGGACTGAAGTAAGCCTCACAAAATGAAAGGCCGCAATGCCCTTGACCAGCTTGAGCTCAAACCCGGGTCTGTTTTGTTGGTACCACCCATTCCATTGGATCATTTGATCTCTAATTCGTTGTTTGGTTATTCTCACATTAAAAACCAAAATTTGTTTTTTTGACCAAATTTGCATAACTATTTCAGACAGGCCTAATTGAATTATATCCAAAATATGTCATCATAAACACAAACAAATTGATCCATATGAGAAACAAAGTTTAGTCATATGAGACATCATTATGCCCTGTACGAGAACGGACTTAGAAATATTCTCTAAAATTAGCAAAAATCTCAAAAAGAATTCGGGAAGAAACAAATTCAAGAAAAGGTAAACTCAAAATAGTGGAGTCGTAGAGGTCAAAACTGAACATTCCTAATATGGACGACAGGAAAAGCGTAATGAGAGGACCTAAAGAAACTAGAAAAAACAAGGAAACTGTATTCGATTAAACTATAAAAACTTCATTAAACAATTGAAAGAAAAACGAAATTCAACCCCTCAACAAAATTAAAAAAAAACTTATTCGTTTAGTTCAAAAACAAAAAAAATCACAAACTTTATTCATTAACAAAGTTTATTATTAATGAAGGTAGGGGTTAAAATATTGGCCGTGTGCCTATGCGTCGCGACGGTGACAGTCGTGATGGTCCAAGCGGAGGATCCTTACTTTCACCACGTGTGGAACGTAACGTATGGATCCGCATCTCCTCTCGGTGTTCCACAACAAGTCATTCTCATTAACGGTCAATTCCCTGGTCCTAACCTCAACTCAACTTCTAACAACAACGTCATCGTTAATGTCTTCAACAACCTGGACGAGCCTTTCCTCATTACTTGGTACGTTTATTCATAATAGACCGTCATCTTTACCTGCCCCTTACTATATATTACCACTAGATAGGGATGGATGTACACTTGGATAATTCGCTTTGATTATTTCGCTATTAGGAAATTTAAAAATTTAATGAGTTTACCTGTATATCAGATGAATAGTCAAACCGTAAAATATCGAGTGTTAGATGAATAATCAAATATGATTTTTCTCAAAAATCATCATAAATAAAGTAAATCAGTGACCGTTTGGTGTTACATTTAATGCTTTGAAAGCTATCAATATAATTATACAACAATAAAATCTACAACTAAAGGACTTATTGGGGTTTCTAGAAAAAGTTTTTTTTTTTCAAAAAAGCAATGCGTGGATCCCACTAAACCATAAAAACCAGTCCCCAAAATCATGAAATAAGAACTGATTGTGGTAAATTTTTTGCACTGTTCGCAGACCCCACCAACATGTGGCGACCTGCAATTGATGCGCTTTTTAATTTTTTTTTAATTAGACAAATATTTATTTTCTTTTAAAAACCCTCAAGTCGATTTCAGAGATAATGCTGCTCTTATATTTCTAACAGAAACTGAAGCTACAAAACATCTATCAATCAAGTTCTAATTATGACATTTCCAATCTCTGTATTTGATTATAAATTTTATTATACATGAATCAAGTTCTAAAATAAAATTGATATTTCTTCTATATTTACACGGAAAATTCATTTTCTATATATTTAAAATATCAATTTTAGTATATAGAAATTCATTGAAAAAATATTCCTATATTGGTGTTACATGTTTAACGTGCCCATGATATACAATGGGTAAGCATGATAAAAAAGTAGAATCAAGTTTTTTGATGGATAAGAATAAAAACGAAGAATTAAGTTTTTAAAATGTACAAAAATGTATAATTTTCATTACCAACCTTTTTTTAGTTTAGTTTGTTTCCAATGCTACCAAACTTCTAATTAGTTTTTTATTTGGGAAATTTGTAAATAGGAATGGAATCCAGCATAGGAAGAACTCATGGCAAGATGGAACGGCTGGAACAATGTGTCCAATCCCACCGGGTAAGAACTTCACATACCATTTCCAGCCGAAGGATCAGATCGGTAGCTATTTCTACTACCCAACAACGGCTATGCATCGTGCTGCGGGTGCCTTTGGTGGCCTCCGTGTGAACAGCCGTCTCCTAATCCCGGTACCGTATGCTGACCCTGAAGATGACTACACTGTCCTTATCAACGATTGGTACACCAAAAGCCACACCCAGCTCAAGAAGTTCCTAGATAGTGGCCGTACTATTGGCCGTCCAGATGGCATTCTCATCAATGGTAAGGCCGGAAAAGGCGATGGCTCCGACCAGCCTCTTTTCACCTTAAAGCAAGGGAAAACCTACAGAGTCCGGATCTGTAACGTGGGTCTCAAGACATCTCTTAACTTTAGGATTCAGAACCACAAGATGAAGCTTGTTGAGATGGAAGGCTCACATGTTCTCCAGAACGATTATGACTCGCTTGACGTCCACGTGGGTCAATGCTTCGGTGTGATTGTCACGGCAAACCAAGAACCTAAAGATTACTACATGGTGGCTTCCACAAGGTTCTTGAAGAAGGCTTTGGCTACAACAGGGCTCCTCCGCTACGAGGGAGGCAAAGGTCTTGCCTCTCCTCAGCTACCTGCGGCCCCCGTTGGTTGGGCTTGGTCTTTGAACCAGTTCCGCTCTTTCAGGTGGAACTTGACAGCCAGCGCAGCTAGACCTAACCCACAGGGCTCTTACCATTACGGAAAGATTAACATCACTCGCACCATTAAGCTCGTGAACACTCAGGGAAAGATCGATGGTAAGCTTAGGTACGCGTTGAGTGGAGTCTCGCATACAGACCCCGAGACCCCCTTGAAGCTCGCTGAGTACTTTGGTGTTGCTGATGAGGTTTTCAAATACGACATTATTTCCGACAACCCAACCTCGGATCAGATCAAGAACATCAAGATCGAACCCAATGTTCTTAACATCACTCACCGCACCTTCATTGAAGTCGTGTTTGAGAACCATGAAAAGAGCGTCCAGTCTTGGCATTTAGATGGCTACTCCTTCTTCGCTGTAGCGTGAGTTACTCTTTATCTTTTTTCTTTTTTTTTTGAACTTTACATCTCTTTTCTTTCACTACAAATAAACTTCTAAATTCATTTTATTTTATTGTATAAAAAGGGTTGAGCCAGGGACATGGACACCAGAGAAGAGGAAGAACTACAACCTTCTAGATGCAGTGAGCAGACACACAGTCCAAGTGTACCCCAAGTGTTGGGCTGCAATCTTGCTCACATTTGACAATTGTGGAATGTGGAACATTAGGTCAGAGAACTCTGAGAGACGATACTTGGGACAGCAACTCTACGCAAGCGTCTTGTCACCGGAAAAATCCCTCCGGGACGAATACAACATGCCGGAGTCAAGCCTCCAATGTGGCCTTGTCAAGGACAAACCTAAGATTAACCCTTATGCTGGAGCCTAATTTTGTTCTTTAACACTTCTACTAGATTTTGATCGGGATAACTTTTCGGTTAAAAATTATTTATAAATTGATAAAATAGTAATCATTTGAATTTTAACATTTGAGTTTGACGTCTAATTGAAAAATTATTTTATTTCAACGTCTCATATTTTAATTTAGTTCATTATTTTAATTTTTTAGTAAAAAAATTAAATATATATTATCCATAAATCTCATATCTGTCATATACTTCTAAAAAATGCAGTAGATAATAAATATGACTTACATTCTCATCTAAAAAAATAATCACTAGATTTTGCTACTTTAAAATTTTGATAACATAGTGAAGTGTCATTTTCAGTTTTGTTATAGATGTTAAAAGTAGCTTTTCAATCTTAAATTTTTGAACATAAGCTGAATACTTAATTATAGATTTCAAATATATTTTGAGATTGATTTTGTAAATAATAAAATTTGAAACAAACTACAAATTTACATCTACAATTATGTAAGATTCAAGTATATTTCAAAACAATAATTTTAAAATAAAATATTTGAATAAAATAACTAACTTTAATCCGTAAAATATTTGTATATATACAAACTCATGTATAAAATTTCCTATAGTTATAATATATACTAGGTAATAACCCGCGCCTTGCACGGGATGTGATTATTAGTTTTGTTATTTTTAATAAAAAAAAAAACAAATCTATTTAATCTGGATATCGGTTCGGTTTTAAGTTATTTTTTTTTGTTTTTAATCTCCTAAAATATAACCATTATTTTAAATTAATATTTATTTTGGTTTATTCTGTCAGAACGTTTGTTTTTTAGTTTTTTCGATAAAATCCAAAAATTATTATTATTTATTTATTTTCATGTTATAAATTTTAGATAATCGTCATGTTGAACCAATGGTTTCATAGTTTGTAAATGGATAATAGTTCAAGAAAAAAAAATTATTAAGACAAATCATTTTACTATAATTTGGTCGGTAGTGAAAGAAACATTAAGAAAAAAAATGTTTCAACTTCCAAAAAAAATTTGATACTTCACTGGTGGTAAATACTTATACAGTGTTCACATCAAGGTGCACATGTATATGTATGTAAAAGTATATAAAAATAAATGATAAATATATAAATATATTGTTAATTAGTATTAAATAACATTTTTGTTCTAAATAATACATGAAAGATAAAATTAAAATTAATTAAAAATTAAAAAGGCTTTGACTCTGATATCCGAAATGATTTAGAATTTTAAAGAATATCTGATTTGATCCGTAAATAAAATAAAATTTAAAAAATAATTGAAAATTTTAATAATAACATTTTATTACAAAAATAAAATATTATTTAACTTTTTAAATTTTAATACCTAATATAATAAATTTAATCCATAAAAATATTGTAAAACTTATATAAACTATAATATATATAACATATATATATATAATTCTGTACATATATGTATATATATGCATATAACAGATCAAATTTGATATCCGTTTCTAAAAATATTGGTATTTGTTATTTGTTTTTTTTTAATTGTATTTTAGTAGTTGATTTGCTTCGTATAGTTACGATGTCCATATTTTTTTGTTCAAATCAAAACGGATAACGAATTGAATCAAAACTTATAAATATTTTGCCCAACTTTATCCGTAAACAATAAAAATAATATATATATATATATATATAGTTTAGCTTTTGATTTGTTATTTGTTTTGATTCGAACCGAAAAATCCAAAGTTTTATTTGAACCATGCACATAAGTTTTATATTAAAAAAAATAAAAAAAGTATATAGTGTGAACACATTTATGAATATAGTGTGAACGCGTTAACATATTTATTATCAAATCATTGTGAGGCTGCCACGTGTATATTATAGTGTGAATGCATTTATTACAATGCTTCTCCTTTAATATATAAGGGATGATGTTTGAATATTAATTAGAAACAGAATCCCTTATATATTAAAAGAGAAGCATTGTAATAAATGCATTCACATTATAATAGACACGTGGCAGCTTCACAATTATTTGATAATAAATATGCTAATGCGTTCACACTATAATCATAAATGTGTTCACACTATGTACTTTGTGATTTTTTTTTAATATAAAACTCACATACATAGTTCCAATAAAACTCTAGATTTTTCGGTTCGAATAAAAATAGATAACGAATCAAAAGCTAAACTATATATATATATATATATATATATATATATTATTTTTATTGTTTACGGATAAAATTGAGCAAAATATTCATAAATTTTGATTCGATTTGTTATCCGTTTTGATTTGAACCAAAAAATCTTGATATTTGAAACTCTACGAAACAAATCAAATACTAAAATACAATATCCAAAAAAGAAGCAAATCACTAATACCAATATTTTTAGGAACATATATCTAATTCGATATGTTATATGCATATATATACATATATGAAAAGAATTATATATATATGTTATATATATTATACTTTATATCAGTTTTACAATATAAATTTATTATATTAGGTACTAGAATTAAAAGGTTATATAATGTTTTATTTTTGTAATAAAATGTTATTCTTAAATTATTTTTAAAATTTTATTTTATTTACGAATCAAATCGAATATTCTTTAAAATTCTAAAACATTTCGGATATCCGAGTCACCGAATATCTAGGTGGCTAAAAATCGAATCGACAAAAATGCTTCCAAATATCCAGATACATGATATGTGTCCACCCCTATTTACGAATGTAATTTTATTTATATATGTAGTATATATATATGTTATATATATTATACTTTATATCAGTTTTACAATATAAATTTATTATATTAGGTACTAGAATTAAAAGGTTATATAATGTTTTATTTTTGTAATAAAATGTTATTATTAAATTATTTTTAAAATTTTATTTTATTTACGAATCAATTGGAATATTCTTTAAAATTCTAAAACATTTCGGATATCCAAGTCACCGAATATCTAGGTGGCTAAAAATCGAATCGACAAAAATGCTTCCAAATATCCAGATACTTGATATGTGTCCACCCCTATTTACGAATGTAATTTTATTTTCTTTTGATGAAAAAATGACCAATGTCAAGGTCTTTTTTATTTTAAATAAATTTTAATTTTATCTTTCATGTATTATTCTAAACAAAAATGTCATTTAATATTAATTAACAATATCTTTATATATTTTTCAACTATTTTTATATACTTTTTACATAAATATACATGTGCACCTTGATGTGAGCATCTTATAACTAAGTATTCACCACAGCTGAAGTATCTAATTTTTTTGAAAGTTGAAATATTTTTTCTTAATGTTTCTTTCACTATTGACCAAATTGTAGTGAAATGATTTGTCTTAATAATTTTCTTTTCTTTTTCTTAAACTATTATTTGTTTAAAAACTATAATATGAAACTATTGGTTCGACATGACGACTATCTAAACTTCATAATATAAAAATAAACATATAATATTAATTTTAGGTTTTTATCCGAAAAAACCTAAAAATCAAATGTTTTAACCGAATAAACTAAAATGAATATTAATTTAAAATAATAGTTATATTTTAGAAGATTAAAAACAAAAAACGTAAAACCTAACTAATATCTAGATTAAACAGATTTATTGTCTTTTTTATTAAAAATAACGAAACTAATAATCACATCCCGCGCAAGGCGCGGGTTATTACCTAGTCGATTGTAAATTAGATTCTTACATCCAGTCACATTAATCATTCTCTACTCAGCTTCGTTACCATCTGAATCATAGTGACCAATCTTTAAATTGAGCTTACAAATGTCACTTATTAATAGTTTGGTAAGATCTCATCGTTTGGAAAACAGTGGTATAAATTGTTATATGGAAAATAGCTTGTGAATGTCATTGTATGCTTTGAATAAAAGGAGCAGAGAAGCATTTAGGCTTTGATGATTGACACATCTAAAGAGAAACTACACCTTTATTTAATGCAAACTAAACAAAAGTCTAAATATGAAATAACAAGTAATGTTGAGAAGAAGGGAGGCCGGAATCAGAATCCTCTTTTATCCCGTTTAAGACAATGTTGGCCAACTGCAGAATGATTGAGTTTCCCTACAAGGGGTATGCTATGTCATGGGCAGAGAGGAGGACGAATGGACGTATCCAGTGTCGATTAGACAGAGCAGTCGGCAACGAAGATTGACAATATTTTTTCCCACACTGATGTGGAGTACTTATTGAGGTGGGGCTCAGATCGTCGGCCAGTATTGGCTCGTATAAAATCAAGAGTGTCCAGACCACGACGTAACTTTAGATTTGATAAACGGTGGTTTGGGAAACAAGGGGTTCGCTGAGACGGTTCGAGAAGGATGTGGGAGAAATGAAAGTCGTAATCATCATACTGACTTGGTGGAGAAATTATATAGATGCAGGAAGGCGATCTCATACTGGAAACGCAACAACCCAACTAAGAAACGCCGAGCTCGAAACCGAATCATAAAGCTCAAGAACTCGATGGGGCAATTGGTGGAAACAGAAGATGAAATCGAGCAAGTCGCAGTCGAGTATTTCAGTAATCTTTTTGAAACTTCGAACCCCTCTTCGTATGAAGAGAGTATCCGGTGTATTGCCGAGAAAGTGACAGGAGAAATGAACGCAGCGCTGACTGCTCTGGTCTCAGATACTGAAATCAGGGACGATGTTTTCCCTATAAACCCTGATCGAGCACCAGGCCCCAATGGGATGACCAGTCTCTTCTACCAGCGGTTCTGGAAGATGGTAGGCGAGGATGTCAGCAGTATGGTAAACGAATTCTTTGAGACTGGAGAGTTTGATGAGAGAATTAACCAGACGAACATCTGCTTGATACCTAAGACAGATAGACTGGTTACTATGGCTGAGTTTCGTCCAATCAGCCTATGTAATGTCAGTTACAAGATCATATCGAAGATCTTATCGAGTTGCCTGAAGAAAATTCTACCTGAACTGATATCTGAAACTCAATCAGCCTTTGTGGCTCGACGGCTGATAACATATAACATTCTAGTAGCTCATGAGATGTTTCATGCCTTAAGGACAAACGAGAGCTGTAAATCAAAATACATAGCTATCAAGACGGACATGAGTAAGACATATAATAGAGTGGAATGGGGCTTCCTCAAAGCTGCAATGGAGAGAATGGGTTCGACCAGAAATGGATCCATGTGATTATGAGTTGCGTCTCGGCGGTCTCGTATCAAGTTCTTATTAATGGAGATGCAAAAGGCAAAATTATACCTTCCCGGGGACTCCGGCAGGGCGATCCTCTATTGCCATTCTTATTTATTCTGTGTACTGAAGTCTTGATCTTGCAGATTCGGGAAGCAGAAAGCTTACAGAAGATCACGTGCTTAAAGATTGCTAGAGCAAGCCCGGCGGTCTCTCATTTACTCTTCGCTGATGATAGCCTTTTCTTTTGTAAAGCGGAGCCTAATCAGTGCCAGGAGTTAATGAGAATTATTGATGTCTATGGTTACGCCTCAGGACAACAACTGAATAAAGAAAAATCTTCAGTTATGTTCGGTTCTGAGGTCATAGCGTCCACTAAACAAAACCTGAAAAGGTTAACTGGAATTAGTAAAGACGGAGGAATGGGCATGTATCTTGGTATGCCAGAGAAGATTAGTGGCTCTAAAAAGCAAGTGTTCGCGTATGTTCAAAATATGCTAAACTTGAGAGTTAATACTTGGGAAGCGAGGCATCTCTCTAAAGGTGGCAAGGAAGTTCAAATCAAATCAGTAGCGCAAGCAGTCCCAAATTTTACAATGTCTTGCTACTTACTGACGCAGGAGACCCATAAAAAAATGATTGGAGCCATCTCGAGATTCTGGTGGAGTGCTAAAGCTAACAATAGAGGTCTCCCATTGGGTCGCATGGGACAAGATTTGCATACCGCAGGAACAGGGAGGCCTGGGATTCAGAGACTCTCGAGACTTTAACCTAGCCTTATTAGCTAAACAGGTATGGTGGCTACTGATTTATCCAGTCTCGCTCTTGGCAAGAGTCTTGAAAGGCGGGTACTATCGTCATTCGAACCTGATGGTGGATGGAGTAGCTTATGGACAGCTCGGTCTGTTCTGGAAGAAGGCCTGCAACGTACGATAGGGACAGGGGAACACACGAAGGTCTGGGAGGACTGTTGGATCCCAGATGTGAGAGCAAGGCCGGCTTTACCAGTTGGAGAAATGTTCGATGTCGACCTGAAGTCCATCATTTGATAGATTATGAATCCAAAACTTGGAATGAACCACTCCTTAGAGAACTGGTGAGGGCAGAGGACGTAACAAAGATTGTCAAAATGAAGCCTAGCCGCCTAGGTAGAAAAGATGGATATACTTGGAGCTTTACAAAATCTGGAGCATATACAGTGAGAGCTGGATATGAAGTGACTAATGAACGATGGAGAGCACTAGGGGAGGCACAGGTTGCATAGCCTAGTGTTACACACCTGAAGAAAGAGGTCTGGAAATTAAACACATCAAGGAAGATAAATCACTTTTTATGGCAATCGTTATCCGGCTTTGTCACAGAAGCGAGCAGACTCTGCGATCTGACATTGTGCAACAGATAGATCTTGTCTCCAATGTGGAGCAGAGGAAGAGACGATGAACCATATATTATTTGAATGCCACCCCCCCACCCACACACACACATTGCAATGCTGGGCCTTATCTGACATTCCTACTCTTCCGGGCATATTCCCGTGTAGTACTTTATTTACAAACATTGACCACCTCCTGTGGAGAGCAAAGGAACAAGGTGTTCCAAAGGAAACATTAGAACCCTTCCCTTGGATTCTGTGGTATATATGGAAGGGACGCAACAACAATCTCTTTAATGGAGTTGACCTCTCTCCACTAGATACGCTTCAACTTGCATTGGCTGAGGCGAATAGTTGGAAAGTGGCGCAGATCATCCCTCCTATTGAGGATGAAACTATACTGGAATGGCTAGAAGAGGAGAGCGCCCCTAGCCTGAGGCAGGAAAGGACTGGATTCCGATGCCAAGTAGATGCATCGTGGGTTCATGAAGGACAAAAGTCGGGCATGGGATTTATACTGATGGATGGAGAAAAGAAAATTCTTGTGGGAATGAAGAACTGTCCTAATCTCACATCTCCATTGCAGGCTGAAGCGGAAGGACTATCTTGGGCTATGAAGAAGATGTTAGAAGAGGGTCATGTCTCGGTGCATTTTGAAACGGACTGCGCCCAGCTCATAAAATTGATAAAAAGCTTAGAAGAATGGCCAGCTATGGCAGAAACTATTGAAGATATCCTGATAATCTCAAGAGGCTTTGTGCATTTCTCTTTCTCGTATCTACCGCGTGGTAAGAACCAATGAGCCGACGGTCTTGTGAAAGCAGCTAGGGCTGGGTCTGATTGTTTCTCGATTACTTTTGTTGAGACTCCTGTTTGGCTGGCTCATGTAGCTAGGCTATTGGAGTGAATTAGTAATATTTCATTTGATGTCAAAATAAAAGTCTAAATATACATCCACAAAGCATAGATTAGGTTCATAAACTATTGAAAACACTGTCTTCTTAATCTTATTTTTATTCAGCGAGGGAAAATTAAGAAATGACTTTAAAATACTTTTTGGATGGCAAAAAAAATCTTATGCGGATACTTGACCCTGCAAAAAAAATATATATGGGATTAATTAACTCATCCCTTACCTTATCCCAAAAAAAATGTGGGATTAATTAAAAAATATGAGACTATACTGTCCTTACCTTATTTTCAACTCATCTCTCTCTATCTATCTCCTTTCCTGCGAGTTTCTGTCCAGATCTGCCGTCTCTCTCTCTCACGCAGCTGGCGACAAAAGCGGATTACAGAGAATCACGATTCAAAAACTTCAAAATGTCGATTCATGTTCAAGATTCACAAATTCGTATGTCTCAAATTTCTGTATTTTTTGTTTGTTTCAAGTAATTTTTTGATTTTGTTATTTTCTTATCAAAAAAACAAACAAGGTTGCTTTAGACTTCTCATTTGAACATGTGGATCTAAGAGAAACAACTTCGATAGTGAACATTGAGTTTTGACAACTTAAAACCCTTTATAAATCTAGGTTTCAAGTAATTTTAGGGTTTTCTTCCTTCTGTTATCAACAAATAGAATACAGTTGATTTGGACTTGTCATATGAATGGTTCAGCTAAGAGAGAGATTTTCCGATAGTGAACACTGCATATTAGGAAATTATAACCGTTATAAATCTGGGGTTTAGGATATTGTTGATAATACAACTCAACCATTTACAAGGTTTTATAAAAGAACTTTTTAAACAAGATTTCATCGTATATGTCTATAAAACAACACATAAACGTGTCAACTCGAGAAGTCTTGTGCTGTTTTATTCTATATTATTTGTAAGACAGTTACCAAAATACATGAACATTATGCTTGGATAAGGTATCTGTAGACCATGATTAAAAGTTAACATCATCTTTTTAATTCGTCTTGTAGTTAGATAGCAATGAATTTTGCACATCTTTTAGATTGCCTCTGAGGATTTATGAAGTTGGAACAGAACCACTAGACAATCCAAAAATGATTATCCAATCGGTGTCTTGGTCAATAATGTGAAGCGTTTTATAAAAGATTATAAATGTAGTTTTATAAGGGCTTATAAATTTATAAATTAGAGATTTGTAGAGACTTATAAAACGTTCTTTATTCTTTGTTACATCTTGTGGTTAATACAATGTTTGGATTTCCTGATGAATACAAACATTTGGTAACCCCTACACATCCTGATCTTGATGACATGGATTTTGACAGTGTTGTACAATTTGTTCAACAAGGATATAAAATGAAGAAAAGCTAATGGGAACAAGGATTTGTGGATTTACTTTTTGCAACATATATGATATATGGAAATAACACATGAAAGATGATAAAATGAAGAAAAAAGAAAGCTGAAGAGCAAATAAGAGTTTATAAATCATTTATAAAAGTTTATAAAACAATTTGTAAAGTTTATAAGCTATTTATAAAGGTTTATAAATTATTTGTACGAGTCTATAAACCATTTAAATATTTAGATAGACTTATTAAACAATTTATAAGAGTTGGTAAAATAATTTGTAAGGGTTTATAAAGGTATGTAAATAATTTATAAGAGTTTATAAAACATTTATAAAAAAAATTTATATATAAAAGAACCAGTTAGAGATGAACATCTACATGGACATTATTCTTTGCTCCCCTTTATGTAATCCTTCTGGTCATATGAGTGATTGCACAAAATCTGACAGCATTCAACACCAACCTAATACACTTCATATCCATCTATGTGTTTCGTTTGTCCTTTGCTTGTTTGAGAGTTCATTTTAAGACATTAATGGTTTAGTTTGTTCATATAAGGATTTGTAAAAAACATTCTTCTAAATTATAAGGGCTTGTAATGGATTTTTAAGGGTTTATAAAGAGTTTTGAAGAGTTTATAAAGGGATTATAAAAAGTTTGTTAAGGGTTTATAAATCAGTTTATAACCCTTATCAAACTAAAATGAGTTTATAAACCGTTCATAAATCATTTTACAAAGCTTACAAGAATTTACAAAATAGATAAGATTTATAAATTTATTTATAACGGTTTATAAATTATTTAGCAAAATAGTTAACATTTATAATAATTTATAAACTATTTATCTTTGGCCCATTGATTTCTTGGTCTTCTTCAAATACATGAGCTATGGTTCAGACTTGGTAGAATCCGTGCCTGAAGAGTTCAGTGAGATGGCTTTGAAGCAGAGCAAAATATAACTCTTATAATACATTTAATATTAAAGGCCATTGACGAACATGTCTAAAACAAGAAGAAATATACTTCTGTGGCTCAACAAACCCATGATCCATCTCCATTGCTTCTTCATATATTATACACAAAACAATAGATAAAAGACATGAATCTCATAAAGTAGTAAAACAGAATGTTACACTACCAAAATAATAACCGTCCACCTCATATACTACACATACTAAACCTTGTTAGTCAAACTACAACTAGTGGCTTTGCATTACCTCAAGAATGTAGGTACTTGATATGCATATCACCACGCATATTCTCCACATCATTTATTAAATCCAAAAGCTCACAGCATACCTTTCTAATCAAAATCAACCAACATAAGAAGTAATCATGGTGCAATTAGTATTTTCTCATGAATTAAATAAATGTTAAACTCTATACCTGATTATAAGAAATATAGCGATTAAGGAAGGATATTCAACACAAAATACTCAAAACACGAAGGATCAACAACATATATCAAAAGCGATAATAACAAAAGCACTATGTTTTTTTTTTTTTGTCATCAACTATACAGACTCATATTGACTCTGTAAACCAAACCGAGTGATCTGCATCCAT
The DNA here is from genome assembly GCF_020379485.1 of Brassica napus. Taxonomy (NCBI): domain Eukaryota; kingdom Viridiplantae; phylum Streptophyta; class Magnoliopsida; order Brassicales; family Brassicaceae; genus Brassica; species Brassica napus. The sequence goes on along the minus strand of NC_063441.1, from coordinate 397,789 downwards.
GTGAACAACAAAAGACGGTTGCTTCCTAGCACTGCGAGCTAGACTATCCGCCTTTGAGTTTTGCGTCCGTGGTACATAGAGAATCTCTGATCGGGTGAAGAACTCTTTCAGGGTCTTGATGTCTTCCAAATAACTTGCAAAAGCTGGCCACTCCTCTGGTTCCGAAACCATTTTCACCAATTGAGAACAATCCGTTGCAAACGTAACCTGAAATTGACGTAAATTCTTCATACGTTCCATTGCCCATAATAACGCCTCCATCTCCGCATGAAGAGGCGATAGACTAGCCCGAACATTCCTTGCCCCCATCAATCCATCAAACCCTACCAAAGTACTGAGCCAACCTTGTCCTGAGAAGTTAGAACCTTCTTTCCAAGAACCATCCGTAAAACACTATCTTCCAGGAATTGATGGTAATGTCGTATTTATTTGTGGAGCTGTTCCCTGAACATTTAAGACTTGTGCTTCAGCCCATAATGTCGACTCTGTTTCTGCCAGTTTAAGCGTATCCATGGGATCCATATCCAAATTACTGAAAACTTTATTATTCCTGGCTACAAAAGCACTATGTTCTTCATAGATAAATATTGATAAGGTTTTATAAAATTTAGATTTACAAAATTCATGAGAAAATCTTCGTCTCCCTTCCCAGAAACTGATCGCTTTTGAGAAATCAAGCTAAATTAAACAAAGAGACGAAAACCACCATCTATTTTCCGGTCACCATTTCTAGCTTTGTCACAGAGATTGTCTTGTTCGTGAGATCATCAGTGTCGTCAGATCTGGCCGGAGAACTCGCCAGCATCGTTGGATCTGGATGGAGAACTCGCCAGCGTCGTCGGATCTGGCTGGAGAACTCGTCAGCGTCGTCGGATCTGGCCGGAGAACTCGTCAGCGCCGGAGACTCTTCAGTGCCGGAGACTCTTTAGCGCCGGATCTGATCACATTAAATTTGGATCTGGGATTTTAAGAAATCGTGGGAAAGAAGAGTGTAGTTTAGGTTTAATTAGTCAGGGGTAGAATGGTATTTTTCTCATTAAATTTTTTTTGGGAAAATTGGTTAAAGTAAAATGAAATATGGTACAAGGAAGTGATATTTTAGACAAATTCTCAACTTAATATACCCACAAAATGAATAACAGAGTAATCTATTCTTCATCCAAAATTAAAAACATAATTAAAATTACAAGATATTATTATTATTTATAGTAATATTTAATTTATTATTATACATATAAACTAAAAATGAATAATAATAATATTAATATATGAAAATAAACATATCAACCAATTATAAAATTTTAGTTCTTTTGTAAAATTTATATATTCAGGAGTTTTCAAAACTCATACTTATATTCAACCTTAGTTTGTCTTTCATTTCGCTTGATTCTCAAAATAATTACTAAAATATATTTAAATCGTAGACACCAACTAAGCTAAATGCTAATAACAATATTAATTAAAAATTTTAATCTATTAATAAGAAAATTATCATGCTTGAATTTATATAAGTAAATGCAATTCAATATACTCAAGTAATAATCAAACTGACTAGAAATTATATATCTAAAATCATATGTCTAATTAAAGTAACATAATATTGATATAACAAACCATACATATAAATTATGAAAATATTAAAAATGAAAAATAAAATATTATCCAATATTTCTGATATTTACTTTGTTAATATTTATACATGTGAATATCACTTAAAAGATCACCTACTATAACTATAGATGTAGAGATTTAAGATATGTTAACAATTGTATTTTTATATTTAGTTGACAAGTTCATTGCATTCTGACAGTACTTGATTTTTTATTTATTTACTGGATTAGATGAAATTAATTTCATACTAATAAAAATAACATAGGTTAAACTATCAATTTAATATGGTTTTGTAATATTTATTTTAAAATAGTTATTCTTCGTTAATAAAATAGACTAGGATTATAGAGTTTATAGATTTTTTATCAATTTAAACCGAATTAATATTCATATATAGACGTATTCTATTACTAATTATGAAATTAATGAATTATTTATTAAAATACATTTACCTCACCATATTTAAATATAATAAAAACTATTATACATTTATATTTAAAAAATATAAACATGAGTAAGTTAATTTGACATTATTAAACTTAATAATATCTTAGAATTCAAATATTTCCAATGATATTTATTGTAAATCACAGTAAAATTAATGCTTGTTTCATATTTCTTCTTTTTAACGGAATTGAAAACATATATTTATAACTAAACTAAAAAGATATAAAAATATTTTGATTTTAATTTTTAAACTAATTCATTTGAAATTAATTTTAGAATGTTATCCTTAATGAATGTCTATAAAATCTAAAATTTCCAATGATATAAATTTAAATTATACGTTAGGTAAATTGTAGTTTCATCAAAGTACTTTTAATAGAATATATTTAGGTTAATCGTATTTAGCTTGTCCTTGATTTTCAACTAATGAAAAGAGCCTAAATTATATGTGTATTCTTTAATGAGTCAATTGGCTCAATATACCTAACTTAAGCTAAAATTAGGAAACTACCCTTATAACTGGAAATTCAGATTCTCTGTAGCAAAAATGACAGACAAACCATTTTATCTTCTTTTTTTTGATTGAACACGTAAGAGTATATTCTTCTTCTTGGTACGATCTTTTCTCTCTTCTTTTCTCCTTGTTAATTTGTTTTCACCATCATTATAATTACCCCGACGCTGGACACCATGTATGTCATAAATCATTGGCCCAAAGAAAGACATGCCTCCTGCAAAGCTCTCAGAGTTACGGAAGATCAATCTGAAGCGCACCAACAGATTTTCCCTCAATTATGAATCTTCTTATATGCTCCTGAAATTGAAAATCATTGGATTGGATCGATTGCGATTAATTACTGGACCTGAGAGAATCACAATAAGTTCAATAATTTGGGTGTACATTACTAGTATGTTAACCAAATTCGTTGAACGCTAAAATTTATCATAAAGTGTGATATAAATTGTTAGTGGGTAATTTTTTTATCCGAAGGTATGGTCCAAACGAATGTATCAGTTTATATTAGCATATACTACATCTTTGTTAGCGACCTATATTTACATGTAAATCATAGAAGAATCAATAGCATAATAGTTTACGTATAATATGATCATTGTTAACCGTCAAGAATGTAGAAGCTAAATAGATAATGACTGAATAATGTATCAACTATCGAGAACTATTTTTAACTTTTTACCAGCATTTAAAAAAGCGGAAACATGATTTGTAACAGCTAATCAAACATGTATCAACCAATACTTTGTATCATCTAACCAACCATTTACCAATTAGCATCAACCACAGTTCTTAACATATAACAAAACATGTAACAGCTCATAATACCTAATTTATAGCAACCAACCATATATTTATCAGTTAATGACAAGCTAAAATGTTACATGATAGCAACAACTACTCGCAATTGAAATGTAACAGCTCATAATACCTAATTATGTTTTTTTTGTTATATGGAACCTAAACTCTTTTTTTTTATTTCACTGCCCTCATTGAGTTTCCTTTTTTCACAAAAGTTGTTTGTAATATGGGTTCATTAAAAGTTAAGTAATAAACAGAGCTCATTATTTCTACAAATTAATATATAAATATAATGTTTTGCAACAATTTGGGACTGTTAAATATGATAGTCTCATTGAAATGTTTCAACCCATTGAGTTCATACTGGCTCTGGTTATAATACAAGGAATTCAAATGTAATACAGATCAAACCTATTAGACTAATACAATATACAAATAGAGACACATAGAAAGAAACACTATATATTGCCAAGAAATCAACAACAAAAAACTTTCTTCAAAATGATTCATTATCTTTATGAACATGATCCATTATATATATAGACAATTAATGTCTTGATAGATAAGAAACGAAAAAAACCATTAAATGTATTTGAGTTATATCCAGCGACTTTGAATCTGTCAGTGAGGGGAATGCCTCAGACTCGATCAAGTAGTGGCTGTAACCATAGAAATTTGAGAGTTTCTGGCAAGGAAAATATAACTAAGTACTGCAAAGCATAACAAGAATATTAAACCCAATTCAATTTCACACTTTCTCGCTTATTCGGATCAATGCCTCAGCAACTCAGTGGCTTGAAACTTAAGGCTTCACACATTTCTTGTATAGAAGAAAATCATAGCTAATCCTAAATACGTAAAGGCTTGACTTGAAGGAAGATGGATATAATCAGGCATGTTACATACGACTCTATTAATGAAGTATAATATGACTATATGATTGATACAATCAATTTTTTCCCCTTCTGACCTGTTGACACGATTTAGCCTTAACCTTGCCGACTGAACCGAGTCACCAATGATCGGTTTAAATAGAAACTAGACAACCTGCTTGAACCCGGTTTGTGCTCTTTTCACCTGAAAGGCAAATCATAGACCTATCTACAATCGGTTCAAACTTCAACTTAACCATACACATTTTAGACCAATTTTGTTTTAACCATACACATAATTTAACGAAACAGTGAATTACACGAAGGCATGAAGGACTTTTTTGAAGAAAAAAATCTACAAAACACGTAAAGAAAGCCCATAGAAAGAGAAATTATTATTTGTTTATCTGGATTAACCATCTCTGACTGTTTGAAATTAAACAGGTCAACTTAAAGATAATATGCATTAAAAACCATGATGAAAGGGATGACTACAAGACTTTATATCTTGTACATTATTGTATATCACTAAGGATATAAAAAGGGTTTACATCATTTTTTTGGTTAAGGTTTTACTATCTAAAGGTTGACACAAAGGTTAAGAAATAGACGATCCCTTATCCCCATGTATACCTATGTACCATCTGGTTGGCTGGTAAACTCGGCAGTTTAGAGAGTCCATTCATATTGATCTGTGTCATACCAAGGTGTGGTTCCAACGAAGGAGGGAAAACCTGAAAGGCCGAAGAGGAAAAAGGTGGCCTGCCTAATCGAGGGGTTCGATTGCTAGCATCTTGAAACATTGAAGAACCTGACCGCTTCTTTAGAGAGTAACTCTTTCTGCGTTGAACTGGTGCATCGTGCTCATGATTCCCATAGTATGTAATCACCAATGACTTCGCATTGTCTGCTCTTCTCTCCACATGCTTCTTCACGTCGCACCCACTGAATGTGCATTTGTAGTACCTCCTGTGAAAACCATTTATACCAAAATAAAAATATACATATTTAGATTAAGCATCGAATATCTAGGTTTTGCCCAAAGCGTGAGACTAATTTCAGAGTAAGCAAGCCTCTTGTTGAAACAAATATTATACAACCTCACATTTGGGTTCCCCCTGATGAGTTTCTGACCATAGTTTTTCCAGCTATAACCATCGTCAAGATTGTTTTCTTCACTTTTCATTTGAATTATGACCCTTTCATCGTATCTGCCCGTTCTTGAGGCTATAATCATGTTTGATAATGATACCTCATTTCCCCTGCGAGAGAATTGTGTAATTTAGGTTAATTTATTATTCTATAGTTGATACGATGTTAACTTGGGACCTTCTTTTTGGAGATGAAGGTTCGACGTTTAGAACATCAATAATGTTGTGATCTTCAGGAGCCTGATCAACGTCCATCCGCTGATGAGGAAGACCGTTGTTGGATATCATCATTGTTGCATGATCGCCACCGGAACTTTCCACCATCTCTGGAGGCCCGATAATGGCATCTGGAGAAGGAGGGGCAATCTGGAAAACGAAGTAACCAAAGAATATAAAAACAGTTAGGGTTTAAGATTGGGATTGGGATTTTTCATTTGTTTTTCTTTTCATCCTGGAAAGAACACTCAGGCCTAAGATCTAACAAAGTATAGTTTTATCATTCATAATCATATGTAAATTTTGTATTCTACGGTGAAAATCAATTGTGAAGCCGAGAAGGACGTCATCTCCATGAAGTTTTCTTTAGAATCACTTATTTTTGTTGGGAAGAAAACTCTGAACTGTAATGAGACACGTACACACAAACAAATAGATCGTCAGAAACAGAATATCTGTAATAAAGAGTTTATTTATAAATGAAAATGAAAACCTTTTAGCTAGCCCGAATCAAGAATATGAGGAAGATGATAAGAGAAGAAATGTGTATTGTATACGAGAAAGTTGGTATTCTTATAATAAAACTCAAACCATTTTACTTTGGAAACAATTGATATGGTCAAACTTTCTATCATCAAGTGTCAGCAATACTTTAAAAGGTTTTTAATTATATTTCTTTCCTTTTTGATATTTATGAGCAGTGTATATATTTTGGTTTGGTTTTATCAAAACAATACCAAAAAGCTAACCAAACTATACAAAATTCAATTTTCTTTTCCTCTATTTTATATGTATCAAGACAAATAAGAAACTTTTATCCTTAAAAATAATTAAACTAAGTAAATTAGATTATATTTGACTAACTTAAGTTTATTTTTTGAAGACTAACTTAAGTATATAATGATGTTTAGAATTTCGTTTTGAATATGATCATGTTTATGTTTGTATTTATGTTTTATGTTCTGCTATATAATAAAGAAAATAATTAATTATAAAAATAAATCTTTAGGACAAATTATTGAAACTAGAGTCTCTCTCCGCGCTACGCGCGGAAAAGTGGTTTACAGTTTTGGTTTGGAATAAGGGCATTGTATTCTTTAAAATGATGGAAAAGTCGGTAAATATGAAGTTCATGTAATAGTAAAAAAAAAAGTAGCGTAAGCCAACATAAATAATGTAAGAAAGTGGATCTTATATACATTAAGCAAGTTTTGCCCTACAATATGGACATGTTAAGGATTTTTTAACCCAGTCCAAGATGCAGTGATGATGATAGGAATGTTCACAATTTAAAGAGTTGATATCTCCCTCTGTGTCAAACTCTTTACAGCAAATTGGACATAAATCATCTTTCTCGCTAGGGATAGGTTCTCTTCGGTTTGCACGAAGCTCGATGGTATAGACGTCTAGGTCAATTATGCGGAAAGCATCTAGGTTGTGATCAGATATCTTAACAATTATATTAAGATCTGTATCTGTGGGATTATCGAGCTTCAGAATAGTGCATGCGACAAACTCAGAACTCTGCTCGATGATCTTCATCACCAAATCAAAATCAATTTCGTGGTATTCAAGCATGTATTCCATTTCAAAAACCATATTGTGGATTAGGTGGCCATTGCTCGCTGTCTTCAGAGCGACGAATATCACAATTTTTGTTTGTTGTGTCCATGGCCTTTTTATCTTCATGGTAATGATTCTTTTTGAAGATGATATAGATGGTTCAGTTTTGTGGCATATAACTCAATATATCTGGCTCATGTTTGAGTTTTGGAGGATTGTTTAAATGTATAGAGGAGGTATATAATGGAATCAGATTATAGGGGTTTATATAAGCGTCAAATTCTAAAAGGCTTTTTAATACACCATAGGTTACAACATTAATATATGTTGAATAGTAAAGAAGTTACGAATTAATTGGCATAAATTGGTCTTAACCTTAATAAATTGGTCATAGTTATAAAATATGTTTCAGTTTCAAGTTTTCTATCAATATCGATATAAAACTATTAAGTATTCATACATAAAATAACATAACTATGTGTTATACAAATAAAAAAGAAATCTACATATATACCAAAAAAAAATGAATTGTAAAATAATCAAATTAATTTGTTCAAATATAATGAACACCAAACTTAAACTAAACGAATAAATGAAAATTATAAAGTGTACATGCAAATAGTGATAACCGGTTGCTTTCTTCTGATTATTATTTTTACTCTTTAATGTGATTGTCTACATTGGCTGTTTTTAAATACGTATAAAAAATATTATCACCGCAGCTTCTTATTTGAAACTTTAAACAATAAAATCATAAAAACAATTATATTATATAAGTATATGTAAACTATGTAATATAATTTTTAGTTCATACCTGATCAAATTTTTTATATGCTCCTCATATCAAAATGTTTATATTAGTAATCTATTACTTAATTTTAATTTTTTGTTTTATAAAATCTAAAAAAACAATATCTTTTTTGGTAAACACTATTACGGATTATTAATATTCCTTATTTTTATTACTTAAGACTATTAATAACAAACGATCAAGTAATATATAATATTATATTTATATGTAAATTATATACTATAACTATTAATATATACCTGAATTTTTTTTTGTTATTATCCGCATATGTAAATGTTTGTTTTAGTAATTTAACTTTTTTATTTTAAGTGATAATTCATTTTTTGTCAAATAGAAATAATATAATTTCTATCTAAACATCTTTATGCCCATGTAATTCATATAAAACAGAGCAACCACATTCGTTTATAGTCTTTCATTATGGTTGACTTGGTGACGGAGAAGTCTAAATCGAACATATGTTTGCTTAGTAGTTTATCAATACCAAAGTAGATTGTTGTTTAATGAAGCTGCCAGTGGTAGGCACGAAACGACCACTAACAAAGTTAATTATGATATATTCTTGAATGTATATTCCAATATCTTAAACAATAAGAATCGGCAACCAATCAAAGGAAATGAATATAAATTTGGACGCATCATATATATTATTCTTTTTGCAGAGAATGATGCAGGAGATTATTCACTTACCTGCGACTTCTATGGGTCGGTTAGAGGGGAGGAATCCATTCCGCTGATATTCTAATCCTTGCAATCTACAAACTATCACTTTTTTAGATGTAATAACTTGTATAAAAGTTGAGTAATGAATGTATTAATCTTACACAGTTTATGGAGGATAGACTTGTAAAGATGGCCGACTTATGTTTCTTCACTACATCAAAGAGAATGATGTGTGTTCGGTGAGAATGATTCCACATTCCTTCTTTTGATGAATGATTTTCGTAGATATGAAAATTCTTAATTAGTCCGTATAAATTTCATTAATCAAGTATCTTAAGAAGATTTGTGAGTTTACGTTATGCAATGACTTCCGACTGGTGAGATAAAGCTTTAACCACAATATACTATTGCGGTTTATTTATCATAATTTATAAAGTTCTAGTGTCATCTAACTTGAAGACTAATTTTAAATATAAACATGGAAAATCTTCGTGTTTGCCACATTGTTGATACTATTATTCATGTTGATATTCATTAAAGAGATATTTTTCAAAATACATTTTTCATTAAAAAAACAAAAGACTCTTGTACACTTGTTTTATATATATAATAAATAATTATTTAAATAAATAGATAAAAAATAAAATAAATTTTACTTTTTATATTTTTTGAATTATAAGTTTTCAAATTCGAATTTTTTTATATAAAAAAATTCTTTTGATTTTTTTTAGGGATTTTTTTTTTCAAATTTTCTTTTTGAAATTCGAAAAGTCTTTTTGAAACTATTTTTCTAATTTTTTTTTTTTAAAATTAAGTATTTATTTATATATTTATTAGAATCTTAAACTACACATTCCAAACTTCTATCCCACCTTTCAATTTTAAAACTTAAGTCTAGATTAATTAACGCTAAAGTTATAAGTGTTTTTACCTCTTTAAAAGTGATGATAAAAATGGTTAAGTTAAACATAGATAGTGGTACTAAGAATATGGCATTTAAGATAATTTTCTTATAAACAATTAAGTTAATCCCATTTAGTGCAAGTAAATCCTGGAAGTGTTTGTATTAGTCATATTTCAATTTTCATTAAGAGAATTCAAAAATTTGTATTTAATAAATTTTAAAATTTTCCCACTATTCAATATGTATATTAAATATTTGGTTTTACAACATATGATTTAACTTTATAATTATTCATTTGCAGAGCAGGTAGCCTTTATCACATATACATATTTTTTTATAAATATTTTGTATGTATAAATATTTTGAGTATTTAATCTGTAAATTCTTTTAAAAAATTTTATTTACTCAAGTTATGGCAACTGTTCAAAGGTTCAATACAAATACAATACCAACATAAAGTAATTCATATTAGAGAAGAGGTACTATTAGCTTTTCCTTCTTTGCCTCTATATATCTGTTCAGCATGACCACATTTCACTCTGCTTTTCCCTTAAGCTGGATGACAAAAACAGCAACACTTGAGATGAAATAAAATAGATACCAATGGAGAAGTTTTCCGATTTGTTGGAGTGCTCAACTCAGTGGCCCTCTCCACCAGACTCGCCCATTCATTACCATTCTTATTTCATCGCTTTTGCAATGGCTTTTTTAAATTGTAGAATTCAAGCTCAGAGAAGATAAGAGCGAGGACACAACCTGAGCTAGTGGTAATCTAAGAGATTCTTTGCTTCCTGAAATTGTAAGACCCATTACTTGGTATTGTTTCCAGAGATAAAAAGAATTGGCTTATAGAATTTACAGTGTGAACATCACAAAGAATTTACAACCTTTTTTCACAACAAACACCATTCTCAGCCCCCAAACTGCAATGAAAGAAGCACGTATAATATTTTATAACATCTAATTTCTCTATATATATTTCTTATACCCCAAGATTCTGCACTCACCTGACCCTGCGTGGAAGAATAAGAGAAGTGGTTGGTGTTAAAAGAGTTTCAAAGAGGCATTTCCACATTGGCTTTGTCAACAATTCATACATTGTATTGGTCGTGTACTCTTCCTATGTTGTCTGGCCACCCTGTTCCTCCCATTTTGCTCTTAAATTTTTTCGGCTGTTATAAAGCATAAATTAGCTAATTACTACTAATTGTTCTTTGTAGTGAAAATAAAATATGATTGTACCTGAAACGGACACGTTTGACTGATGTAGAAACCAAGCTCATCCTGTTCAACCATCCCTTGTCGTTCTGTGCTTTAATCGATGCTTTACCATTTTCAAATACATGTGTAATGGTCCCATTAGAAAACATCAGGAATTTGCATAATTTTGCTCGGGTGCTTGAACATTTGGTCGGTGTAAGATATTAAAAGGGTCAACACGACCAGGGCAGGAAGAAAATAGTAAGAGACGGAGGAGACATTATATTTCGAGATGATCCAAATGGTAATCTTTCAGCCATGTCTTCCAGCTCCATAATTTTGTTGATGTTTATAACATAAGAAAAACTTGTAATCGCATAAATCATATTAATGTTTATTTAGCTATGAAATTACTTGAGTGGTGAGTGATTGGATCACTCGTTGGGCTGCCGCGCATCTTGTCGTTTGTTGGCTAGCGATTGGAAACGCCTCTTTGAGCTGCCTGGTTGCTCTTTCCAGTTCAACTTCTTGGAACTGGACCTTCCTTGTAAGAATGGTGTCCATAAGCCAACACCAACGGAATATTTAACGACTTCTTCGCCAAGGGAGTCTTCTCACACTCCACTGGACTCTGAAAAATGTAAGTCCCCTAGAGAGCATGATAAAATAAACGGGAGTGGGAGTGGATAATACCAGAATTGTAATTACCTGTCTCTCAAGAGGGTTAACTACACCAGTGGAACTTTTACGCAACTTTATTCACCTCCAAGAACACATATATTTTACACCCTTCACCTACTTCATCCTCTACTCGTTGCAAAAAAACCTCAAACAGGCAAGTGTAATATATAAAAAGAAAGAAATGAAGCAATCAGTGATACTACAACAACAATGAAACCTTTTTATCAGCAATTCACCTGGTCAATGAAATATGGATTCATTACTCCTCAAACTGTCTTTATATATGCTTTACAAACATCTTCACATGCATTGCAACAATCATGCTCTTCCTACAACGACAAACAACATAGGTTAGACATGAAACTAAGATTCAAGATTTAAAACACAGCAAGAATCCACTACAGAAGAAATTTTCTTCATTATCCCCTACGCTGACGAAGTAGATTGATAGATGAAGCTGACTGTAGACGATAAATCAAGTCACAGAATCAGCCACAAACAGAGATATATATTAAATAGAAAATTAAGTGAATAGATCAGACAATACTCCTACCTCGCTTGCGAGATAATTGATCTGGCCTTGTAAGTCGTCGTCGTCATCGCGTTTTTAGGAGTTCGATAACTGGAAACACGAAAATTATGGAAAGGGAGGGCAGACTAAACGAAAGAATATGGAAAGAGACAAAGAAGCATTAGTTTTAAAGCCTGCAATTGTTTGGTTTGGAAGAGGAAGGGCAAGAGTTTGCCGAGTAAGCCATAAATATCAATCGTCATTCGACAACGACAATGGAAAAAAAAGAAGTTGGGCTGAATGCGTTAACACGAAATATTAAAAAAAACGTAATAGCCCAAGATCAGCCCAAGCTAGTGTCGACGTGGAGGAAAGAACCAACCCTATTGGTTGATTTTAATTGTCGATGTGGACACCCCAGCTAATGAGTATATCCTCCTTTTAGTATAGGTTAGATATTGGGTTTAGAATAAATATCATCGTAACTGGAGCATTAAACTAGTTTATATAACTAATATAACAGATTAAGCTAGATAGAATATCGTAATAATATTAGTTATTAATATATTATCTTAAAAAAATAGTCTAGGTTATGCTTACAATTAAATCAGTTTTAGATTATGCAGTTTTTTAAGTAAAGATTAACTATTTATACAATATACAGTAAACTCTATAAATTAACAAATTTCCGGTCTTAAGATGAAACAATATAAAATATGATATAATTCGATAAAATAATAATAATATTGAGAAAAATATCAACTAAATATAAGGTCTCATTAAAAGCATAAATTAATAATTACCATTAAATATAAATTATAAATAAAGAATTTGTGTGCTTATATGTAATTAGAAGAACCCATTATTTCTATAACTATAGGCTTATCCATAAGACCATGTGCTTTATGTATTTGTATGTATTTTATGTATGTTAAATATGTATGATAACATTTGTGTGCTTATATGTAATTAGATAAAGTGACACCAAAATATTGAAAATAAAAAATGAAATTAGAGATAAATTTATTTTGAATTAATACAAATAAACAAAAAAATTCTTTATGTATTTTAACATACATAAAATACATTTCAATTGAGGGTAGTCGTCTGTATTTTATGTATGTTAAATATGTATGATAACATTTGTGTGCTTATGGATAAGCCATACATATTTAACATACATAAAATACGTACAATATGGTCAAAATTAATCAGGTCGTCGTCTTGATCTCAAGAAGAACCCATTCTTTCTATAACTATAGGCTTATCCATAAAACCATGTGCTTTTACCAACTTGTGAATCAAAGATCTCTCTGTTACACACCATGAATCACTTTAAAATCCTCCATATCATATCATGATCAATTTTGAAGAAACGACGGGAGCAGTTACATAATGATCTCGTCTAGAGAGACATACTCGCTAGAACCATATGATGTGTTGAACGGAGAATATGTAGCTGACAACACGGCAGTGAAACATTAACGCTGAACCTCGCCACGAACGTTATCCATGGTATGGCGATGGTTGACGACTGTTTCAATCAGGGTAATGTCGTTTTCATCTGCGGTTTTCAAGAAGGTATAGGAGACAGTGACAATAACGAGGACAGGGGACAAGGGCCAACAGCGGATTAAACTTGTTTACGGTTAAAAAATGTGCAGATTAAGTCACTAGAAATAGAAGGAAAGAGAAGGAGAACGTGGGTGAAAGATAGTTAGATAGAAAAAGATTATCAAATTGTCAACAGCGCCAAAACTAGTGAAAGGATATTTACTTCATTATGGTTTTTTTTTGGTTATGTGGACCTAAATACTCTTCTTTTCTTGCACGGCCGCATTGATCTTCCTTTCTTCACAAAAGTTGTTTGTAATATGGGTTCATTAAAAATTAAGTAATAAATAGAGTCCAGGCATGAAAATATGGGGTCCCATCCAAATTATACCTAAACAAAACAAAATTGGAAGACACAAATATATTTAACTTTGAATTTTTTAATTTTATATATTACTAAATTTTATCTATTGAATAGTTTAAATAAATTTTAATAATTATATTTTTTTCAAATTAAAAAATATTTTGTCATATATATCATGTTAATTCATTATTTCTACAAATTAATATATAAATGTAATGTTTTGTAACAATTTCGAACAGTTAAATATGATAGAGTCTCATAAAATGTTTCAATCCAATGGGTTCATTCTGCCTCTGGTTATAATACAAGGAATTCAAAGATAATATTAGATCAAACCTATTAGACTAATACAATATACAAATAGAGACACATGGAAAGAAACACACTATATATATATGCCAAGAAATCAACAACAAAAAACTTTCTTCGAAATGATTCATTTTATTTAAGAATATGCTCCATTATATATATATAAAATTAATGTCTTGATAGATAAGAAACGAAAAACATTCAATGTATTTGAGTTATATGCAGCGACTTTGAATCTGTTAGTGAGGAGAATGCCTCAGACTCAAGTAGTGGCTGTAACCATAGAAATTTGAGAGTTTCTGGCAAGGAAACTATAACTAAGTACTGCAAAGCATAACAAGAATATTAAACCCAAAAATTGCTTGGTTTGTTGAGGAAATCCTATCTGGTGATCGCTCCAATTTCTGGACAATAAAAGAATCAAACAACCATTCATGGCTTGTCAAGCGCTTACTTCGATTAAGGGAATGGAAGACGCACTCGTTTTTGGAGTGATAACTGGTCCCCCCATGGTAACATGGCAGACTTCCTTCATCTCCAACCGCACTCGAGATTAGGAATCCCAAGACATGCCACCGTCTCAGACCTGTTTGTTGATGGTTATTGGATCCTCCCACCGGCAAGATCAGAGGCTTCATCTCCTCTGTTACGCTAAATCAAGATGAAGATCACTAAAGCACCAAAATCTGACTGTTCCTTGGTTCAACATCATTTGGCTGCGACAAGGTATCCCTAAGCACAGCTTTCTGACATGGCTCCTGCTCTTAGATCGGTGTCCCACCCGAGATCGATTGCTGAGCTGGGGATTGCCTACTGATCCCTCCTGTCTTCTCTGCAACCACGCAGCTACTCTTGGCGGATCTGGTCGACCATAGCACGACGAAGCAGAACGACAGATTGCATAGACAAATTTTCAAGCCCCCTGAGACGATCATCACCTCCCCTCGCCTCTCCTCCTGGACTTTAATCTGAAATGGGACAAATAGATGAAAAAAAATCTCCAACCACCTAAATGAATCTACATAGGACAATGGCTGTGTAAATGACCATTTTGCCATTAATGATGGTTCAACCTTAGCCATCAGATCTTCTCTTTGTTTTAATGTTTTAATCTTGACCATCAAATTTACATTTATCTTTCCTTCTCTTTTTTTTTTTTTTTTAATCTAAACCATGTAAACAATTCACAGCCACACATATTTCTTATGTCATTCTTTCATTCGACTGAGTATAACTAGTATTACTTGTACAACTAAACATTATTAAAAAATTGTATAGCTGGTATATAAATATTATAATTTATATATAATAAATAGTTATTAGACACGACTAATAATTTATTTTTACACATAAATAAACAAGCAAATATCCTAATTTGTAAATGATGAAAAACATCTTCTATTTTATTTGAAATTTTTCAATTGTTGTTAAATTACTACATTATACACTTTATATTTTTAAGGTTTGTTAACTATATTAGTCATATTAGGGAAAACAAACTATTTTCTCACGAGAACTATCATATAGCATCAGATGTCTCCCAAACTATTGCATTGTCCTATATATCCCCGAGAAAAAAGTTTCAAATTTAATTCTCCATGAAACAAAAGTTAAATACTTATTTCCCCTTGAATTTAAAGTTTGAAACTTATAAACCCATACAAATTAATTATTTTGGTTTACTATATAAAAACTAAACCGAAAACATTATTTAACCGATTATAAACCATGAAAGACCCGATTAGGATCCGATTATATCTCTTAAACCAATAACCAATAACCCACACCCGAAAATTTGTTAACACGAAACCCACACCCGACAATTAACCCCAAATAGAAATCTAGGTAAAAAAAATCTGAGTGTTTCAATACTTGAAGATGAAAGCAAAAGTGAAATTTGGTAGAGAAGACTGAAGTTGAAGAACGAAGACTAAAGGCCTAGAGATTATATATTTTTCGTGGAGATGATATTAGTTGCAGAGAAGCTGAGCCGAGGAGATGAAGCCTTATAACGAGGATGTGTTTCTTGGCTGTTATATATATGACATATGGTAAACTGTAATGAAGATCCATAGGTTGGTGGTTGTTGCATTTTAAATTAGCACTACAGGTCACGAGTTCGAGTAGTTCTATCGCACTTTATGAAGTTTTGATTTTAATTAAATGAATATAAATGACGATTTTGTCCTCGTCTTCTACCCTATGCGATTTGCAGATCCTAAATGTCCCAACTTTCACTCTCTTTTTCACGATTTCACAGCTTTCTTAACTAAATCTTGTGGGTTTTATCCAAATATAATAGACCCATATCATAAACTATGATATAACACTTGTAATTTCAATTTTTCAAGCTTTTTCATTTCACCACCTTGGCTCATTGATTCTGACCAGACGAGAACTCGGAAAGTGACCACTCAAAGCTCTGTACGCAGAATTTGACGACCCATACATCACCATTTCTGATCGATGAAGATTCAAACAATCAAATTTTTTAAAAAAAAATAATTTTAGGGTTCTTCACGTGTACCATTGGAGATTTTAAAAGAGGGTTTAATGGGTCGGGTAAAACTTGGTCAAGTGTTGAGTTCAAAACTGGTTTTTCGGTTTTATTTTACGGTTTGATGGTCTGTACCGGTGATTATACCAATTTTTTCCTAAACCAACATTTGTGGAGAAATCAATCTCAAACTATTTTTTCGGGGATATATAAAATGAGGCAATAGTCTGAGAGACATCTGATGCTATGCGATAGTTCATGTGGGGAAATAGCTCGTTGACCCGTCATATTATTATGATAAACAAACATCGAACATATTTTTACCAACATATGATGTAAAATATTGGCACAACCCCTAAAACTAGACATATATATATTACTGGTACAACTAGTATATATATATGAGTATTACTGGTACAACTAGTATAACTTTCACATTTCAGAAAATGACAACCAATTTGGTATTTCATATAAGAAAAACTATCAAATATCCTAATTGGTATGTACTCAGAAGTTTCTCTTAATTTATTTGAGGTTTTGAATTTTTTTTTTGAAAACTATTACACAACTCCATAAATTTACATGATCTACCTTATAAGTTTAAGGTTTGTTAACTTGTTTATCCACTTAATTTTTCAAAAACATTCGTGAAATGTATTTTGACGAAATGGATGATTTTATTGTAACCGGGCAAAGACATGTAAAGATAAATAAGCGGTACAACTAAGGTAAATGTATTTATTATGTGGTACAACTAATATTTTTCGATTTCACTGCCAATGTACAACTATGCACAAACTGGTACAATTCAAAAACTAGTACAACTGTGTATAGTCGGTATAACTAGAAAACTGGTACAACTACTTGTTATTTTACTTAGTATTGTTTTAAATGTGCATAAATGTTATAATTTATGTATAATATGTAGCTAATATAATTAACACGGCTACTAAATCATGTTTTACATATGAAATAAACAAACAAATATCTTAAATGGTATATGATGACAAAATTGCATCTATTTTATTTGTCACGGCTTCACTCTTCTTCGCGACAACTTCATTCTTCTTTGTTGCATCTCTCTTCTTCATCATTGCATCTTTCTTCTTCATTGTGGCATCCCTCTTCCTCACAGTGGAGTCCTTCTTTTTTGTTAATCGCCAGTGAGTCAGTCACTCTTACTCATCGCCGATGCTCCCTCCTTTTTTTTTCAGGTGACTCGTTTTTTTTGGAACCATGGCTGAATACTTTTCTGGTTCCGCATCTATTTTTTTTGGCTTTGAGAGCAAAAAAAAGGCGATTTTTTTTTCAAAAATAGTACAACTCGTATAACTGGTACAACTTATAAACAAATCACTATCCAAATAGAATACTATTAAAATAACATATTCATGTATTTGATACAAACATGACGGGGAATATTAGACGAACATATCTTATAGGTTATACATGATCATCGTTTCTGTCATCTTCATACTCCGAAAACAAAAAAAATTAAAAATCACCTTATTAATTGCAAAGTTGTATCAATTATAAAGGTTATACTCAATCTATTTATACTAGTTATACTCGTGATAGTTATACTAGTTATACTAATTTGAGTTGTACTAGTTGTATTAGTTGAAGTTGTACTAGTTGTATTAGTAATACTCTGCGTCTTTTTTATATTTTGAATCTCGTACGTATAACATGGAATTTGCTTCTAGATAAGATAAAATTGATTAAATATGATTCGGGGTTGATCGATTTGGGATAAGAAAGAGAAATTTGGTGGATGGTTGAAGAATTTTTTTGATTTTGCTTCAAGGTGAAAAAATATTAATAGAGAAGAAAAGAGAAGAAAGAAGAAGAAGATTAAGGTTAAAGTTGGATAGGTTTTTGGGTTTGGGTCTAGGTCTGAGTCGGATCTAAATAGGATAGTAATGGCATAAGTTAGTAAATATATCAAGTCCTTAGATTTTATAGTCTTTTCTTCTTAATTTCTATTTATTTTTAATTTATTTTTTAATTAAAAATAGAGGAGGTCCAGCATCCTCTCCTCTGTTTTCTCCGTCTGGAACTCGTAAAGTCGAGAATTCTCTCTACAAGTGCTTGGGCCTTCCCAAACTTGGGCATTATCTCACTAATCAGTTGGGTTTCAATTATGTTTTATTCATATGGGTTTGTAATATGGGCCTTCGTGCCTATAAACACATTGCTGGCAGGCTGTGACTCTTTTCATTTCTTTCTCCAATTTAAATAGAATGCCTTTTTTCAAAAGAAAAAAAAAATATTAAACCCAATTCAATTTCACAGTTTCTCGCTTATTCGGATCAATGCCTCAGCAATTCAATGGCTTGAAACTTAAGATTTCGCACACTTCTTGTAAAGAAGAAAATCATAGCTAATCCCAAATACTTAATGGCTTGACTTGAAGGAAAATCATCCTTATATTCATCCTTAGTTTGTTTTTCATTTCGTTTGATTCTCAAAATAATTACCAAAATATATTTAAATCGAAGACACCAACTAAACTAAATGCTAATAAAAATATTAATTAAAATTTTAATCTATTAATAAGAAAATTATCATGGTAGAATTCATAGAAGTAAATGCAATTCAATATACTCAAGTAATAATCAAACTAAATAGACATTATATATCCAAAATCACATGTCTAATTAAAGTAACATAATATTGTTATAACAAACCATACATATAAATTATGAGAAGATTAAAAATGAAAAATGAAATATTATCCAATTTTTTTGATATTTACTTTGTTGATATTTAAACATGTCTATGAGCACATAAAAGTCACCTACTATAACTATAGATGTAAAGATTTAAGATATGTTAACAATTATATTTTCATATTTAATTGACAAGTTTAATGCATTCTGACAGTACATGATATTTTATTTATTTATTGGAATAGCTGAAATTAATTTCATACTAATAAAAATAACATAGGTTAAACTATCAATTTAATCTGATTTTGAAATATTTATTTTACAATATTTATTGTTCGTTAAAATAGACTAGGATTATAGATTTTATAGAATTTTTATCAATTTAAACCGAATTAATATTTATATATAATTTTATTATATTACTAATTATGAAATTAATGAATTATTTATTAAAATATATTTACCTCAACATATTTAAATATAATAAAAAATAATATAAATTTATATTTTAAAAATATATTATGAGTAAATTAATTTGAAATTGATTTGACATTATTAAACTTAATAATATCAAAGAATTAATATAATTTCAATGATATTGATTTTAAATCACAGTAAAATTAATGTTTGTTTCTTATTTCTTCTTTTGAACGGAATTGAAAATATATATTTATAACTAAACTAAAAGGAAATAGAAAAGTATTATGATTTAGTTAATTTTTAAACTAATTCATTTAAAATTAATTTAGAACGTTATCCTTAATGAATGTCTATAAAATTTAAAATTATATGTTAGGTAAATTCTAGTTTCATCAAAGTACTTTTAATAGAATGGATTTAGGTTAATCGTATTTAGTTTGACCTTGGTTTTCAACTAATGAAATGAACATAAATTATATGTGTATTCTTTAATGGGTCAATTGACTCAATATACCTAACTTTAGCTAAAATTAGAAAATTATAACTGGAAATTCACATTCTTTGTAGCAAAAGTGACAGACAAACCATTTTATCTTTTTATTTATTGAACGCGTGATAGTATATTCTTCATTTTCGTATGATCATTTTCTCTTCTTTGCTCCTTTTCAATTTGTTTTCACCATCACAATAATTCCGCCGACGCTGGACACCTTGTATGTCATAAATCATTGACCCAAAGAAAGACATGCCTCCTGCAAATCTCTCAGAGAGCCATATTTATGGAAGAGCAATCTGAAGCGTACCAATAGAATTTCCCTCAAACCTAACCTTGTGTTTAAGAATCTTTTGGGGAGGGGGGGGGGGGGTTCTTAGATAGCTCATTGCTAAGTCTTAGCAGCTTTAGATTCAAGTCTTTCTTGTATCTTAATGCCATTTCTATAAAATGAATTCACATTTTGTCAAAAAAAAAATTCTTATTTGCTCCTGAAATTGAAAATCATTGGATTGGATGAATTATCGATTGCGATTAATTACTGGACCTTAGAGAATTAACAATCTGTTGCTAGTTTCAAGGAGAGAGAATCACAATACGTTCAATAATTTGGGTGTAAATTACTAGTATGTTAACCAAATTTGCTACTACCGTAACGTGTGATATGAATTGTTAGTGGGTAATTTCTCAATCCGTAGGTATGCTCCCAACGAATGTATCAATTTATATTAACATATACTGCATGTTTTGTTAGTGACCTATATTTACATGTAAATTATAAAAGAATCAATTGCATACATATATATAGTAATAAATACTCATATAAGTTAGGAGTATTTAGACGAAACATAATAGTTTACGTATTGTTAACATCAAGAATGTAGAAGTTAAATAGGTAATGATTAAATTATCATGTTAATCTATTTCAGCATCTAATAAATCATGTATCAACTATCGAAAACTACTTTTAACATTTTACCAGCATTTTAAAAAAGCGGCAACATGCTTTGTAACAGCTAATCAAACATGTATCAACCAATACTTTGTATCATTTAACCAACCATTTATCAATTAACATCAACCACAGTTCTTAACAGATAACAAAACATGTATCACCTCATAACACCTAATCTATAGCAACTAACCATATATTTATCAGTTAATGACAAGCCAGAATGTTACATGATAGCTACAACTACTCGCAGTTGAAATATGTGAGATTCATGTCCTCGTCTTAATCTCAGGAAAAAAACCATTCTTTCTCTAATTATATGTTTATCAATAAGACCATGTAAAATCTTCCATATCATTTCATGATTAATTTTGAATAAACGACCGAAGCAGTTACATATGATCTCGTCTAAAGAGACATACTCGCTAGAACATAATGATGTGTTGAACGGAGCATATGTTGTCGACAACACGGCGGTGAAATATTAACGCTGAGCCTCGCCACAAACGTTATCGGTATGGCGAGGCTTGACAACTGTTTCAATCAGGATAATGTCGTTTTCATATGTGGTTTTCAAGGAGGTCTAGGAGACAATGACAATAACGAGGAGAGTGAACAAGGGGCAACAATGGATTAAACTTGTTTATGGTTGAAAAATGTGCAGATGAAGTCAGTAGAAATAGAAGTGAAAATGTTTCTGGAGATTTTAAGTAGATAGGAAAGAGAGAAGGGAACATGGGTGAAAGGTAGAAAAGAATTATCAAATTGTCAACATCGCCAAAAACAGTGAAGGGATATTTACTTAAATACGATTTTTTATTATATGGAACGGAGCCTAAATACTCTTCATGAAAAATTGGGGTCTATGACCACGAAAAAACCTGTAATTCACCCACTAGCCATTTCCCCTAACAGTCATAGACACGCCGTTAAATATACATATTAATACTGTAATATCCCTTCGTATAACCGGCGCAACCTACAAAAAAAATAAATTAAAATTATTAATTATTAACCGCACAAAAGTAAATTGTGTCTTACCCTACTTCACATCTTTCCTTTTTCATTTCCTTTGATAATTTTCTTAAGTCGAAAGGTCTCCGGGGCCGATTTGCTCCAACGCATTGCATCCGCATGCAATCAAAAGCTTTTCCATCTCCTTCGTATTCCCTTGTCAATCGTCTTCCGCGTTAGTATTTCACCGGCGGTTGGTAACATACCTTTCCTCTCCAACTTCACAAACCCGACTATTCCACTTGGGATAGTATCACTTGATATTCTGCTTTGCTTGGCTGACCTTCCCTTATTTGCAATGTATTTTTTGAGTTGGTCATTTTGATTTATGTTTATGTTTTGCTCGTTCTGTTTAATCTGTCAGTCTTTTGAATTACACAACTTAAGCATTTAATTTCTCGTGTGGAATAGCACTGCCTTATACTTGTTAACCCCTATAACTGTTAAATATACAGCCTTCTTGACGGTGAATGTCAGATCTGTTAGGTATATTGAGCTCTACAATTTATACTCGGTTGTGCTTATTCTTTCTTAAGCTTGAATTGGTTTTTTTTTGTATCAGCGATACATATTACATAGTGTAGAAATATTGATTATTGTGTGGAATAGAATAAAATTTTTTAAGTTCAAATTATTTTACTTTACATGGAATTGTAGTTTTATATCTTGTGATTTTCCATTCGTATCTATACTTAAATCTGTTTGAGTGATAATTCTTTTCTATATTCTATATTATAGCTTCCACCGTCCTCACTGTTTGCCGTTCTTACTTTAATTTTTCAGGTTTGGCATGGATGAGTTAGGCCTTCCAAGTAGATTGTTTGAGACAAGATTTGAACCCATTGGCAAGAAAAGGATTAACAACTATTTCAATCTTTGTTGTAAATCAATTATGGATTTAAAACATTTAGTAGCAAAAGGGGCATAGTAGCAAATAACATAGTATGTATTATATGAAATAGCATTTATCATGTAATATATGTTTTAACTGTTTACTCACCCTATAACACACATATAATATGTGTAAGTTAACATTGGCATCATTTAATTTATCCAAAGTAGAAGGATATTGCGGAAGGTGGATTTAATTTCTGAAAGATTTGGGTTGCAATGGATGAAGGTTTATATTTCCCTAACTTGGGTTTAGTGTTTAGTGTCAAGTGCTCTCTTACCTATCCCCCCATTAGATTTCTATTTTATGTAAATCAAGTCTGGATTTAAAACATTTAGTAGCAAATAACATAGTATGAATTATATGGAATAGCACTTATCATGTAATATACATTTTAAATGTTTACTCACCCTATAACGCACATATTATGAGTAAGTTAACAGTGGCATCATTTTATTATCCAGAATAAAATGGTATTGTGGAAGGTGGGTTTAATTTATGAAAAATTTGGATTGCAATGGATGAGGGTTTATATTTCCCTAACTTGGGTTTACTGTTTAGTGTCAAGTGTTCTCGTACCAATCCTTCATTAGATTTCTATTTTATGTAAATCAATCATGGATATACTATGCAAATCGTAGCAAATAACATAGTATGTAGTATATGGAATAGAACTTCCCATGTAATATATGTTTTCAACGTTTACTCACCCGCACATATATTATGAGTAAGTTAACATTGTCATCACTTAATTATCCAAAATAGAAGGGTATTCTGGAAGGTGAGTTTAATTTCTGAAAGATTTGGGTTGCAATGGATGAGGGTTTATATTTAATTGTCAAGTGTTCTTGTACCAATCTCCATTAGATTTTTATTTTATGTAATTTAGTCATGGATGTACTATGCAAATCGTAACAAATAACATTGTATATAGTATATGGAATAGAACTTTCCATGTAATATACGTTTTCAACATGTACTCACCCTACAATGCACATATATGCTTTGAATACAGGTGCCCCACACGCTCCGTAAAATATGTGATTGTTACTATGCGACACAAAACTACCATGTCATTTACTTTATAATATGGAACCGGCAACCAATAACTTGAAGGGGTATAACCGGGTGGAATGAAGCCAAAAAGCCTGACAATACATTATATCAAAATCATTGTTAGTTCCTTAATTTAGCACCCAAATATGGCTATCTCGCCAATAAGCCATTTGACGAGAAACTGGAGCCTATGACCACGAAAAAACTGTAATTCACCCACTAGCCTTTCTCCTAACAATCTTTTATTTCACTGCCGCATTGATTTTCCTTTCTTCACAAAAATTGTTTGTAATATGGGTTCATTAAAAGTTAAGTAATAAACAGAGCCTGGGCATGAAAATATGGGGTCTCCTCCAAATTATACCTAACCAAAACAAAATAAGAAGACAAAAAAAACGGGCATGGAAATATAGGGTCCCATCCAAATTATATCTAAACAAAAAAAAAATAAGAAGACAAAATTCAACTTTGAATCTTTAATTTTAAATATTAATAAATTTTATGCATGGAATAGTTTAAATAAATTTTAATAATTATAAATTTTTAAATTAGAAAAAAACATTTTTCATATATATCATGTTAATTCATTATTTCTACAAACTAATATATAAATATAATGTTTTGCAACAATTTGGGACTGTTAAATATGATAGAGTCTCATTAAAATGTTTCAACCCAATGAGCTCATGCTGGCTCTGGTTATAATACAAGGAATTCAAATGTAATACAGATCAAACCTATTAGACTAATACAATATATAAAAATAGAGACACATGGAAAGAAACACTATATATATATATATATATATATATATATGTCTAGAAATCAACAACAAAAAACTTTCTTCAAAATGATTCCTTTTCTTTAAAAATATGATCCATTATATGTATAGACAATTAATGTCTTGATAGATAAGAAACGAAAAAAACATTAAATGTATTTGAGTTATATCTAGCGACTTTGAATCTGTTAGTCAGACTCAAGTAGTGGCTGTAACCATAGAAATTTGAGAGTTTCTGGCAAGTAAAATATAACTAAGTACTGCAAAGCATAAAAAGAATATTAAACCCAATTCAATTTCACACTTTCTCGCTTATTCGGAAAGCAAGTCAAAGGCTTGAAACTTAAGGCTTCACACACTTCTTGTAAAGAAAAATATCATAGCTAATCCCAAATACTTAATGGCTTGACATCAAGGAAGATGGATATAATCAGGCATGTTACATACGAATCTATTAATGAAGTATAATATGACTATATGATTGATACAATCAAACTGTTTCCCCTTCTGAGCTGTTGACACGAGGGGTTCGATTGCTAGCATCTTGAAACATTGAAGAACCTGACCTCTTCTTTAGAGAGTAACACTTTCTGCGTTGAACTGGTGCATCGTGCTCATGATTCCCATAGTATGTAATCACCAATAACTTCACATTGTCTGCTCTTCTCTCCACATGCTTCTTCACATCGCACCCAGCGAATGTGCATTTGTAGTAACTCCTGTGAAAACCATTTCCAAAATAAAAATATACATATTTAGACTAAGCATCGAATATCTAGGTTTTGCCCAAAGCGTGAGACTAATTTCAGAGTAAGCAAGCCTCTTGTTGACACAAATATTATACAACCTCGTATTTTGGTTCCCCATGATGAGTCTCTGACCATATTTTTTCCAGCTATAACCATCGTCAAGATTGTTTTCTTCACTTTCCATTTGAATTATGACCCCTTCATTGTATCTGCCCGTTCTTAAGGTTCCAATAATGTTTGATACCTCATCTTCCCTGTGATAGAATTGTGTAATTTAGGTTAATTTAATCAAGATGTTGAGTTTATTAGTCTTTTTTTTTTGTCACGGAGTTTATTATTCTATAGTTGATTATACGATGTTAACTTGGGACCTTGTTTTTGGAGATGAAGGAACGACGTTTAGATCAATAATGTTGTGATCTTCAGGAGCCTGATCATCGTCCATCCGCTGATGAGGAAGACCGTTGTTGGATATCATCATTGTTGCATGATTGCCACCGGAACTTTCCACCATCTCTGGAGGCCCGATAATGGCAACTGGAGAAGGAGGGGCAATCTGGAAAAAGAAGTAACCAAAGAAAATAAACTGTTAGGGTTTAGGATTGGGATTTTTCATTTGTTTTTCTTTTCCTCCTGGAAAGAACACTGAGGCCTAAGATCTAACAAAGTATAGTTTTATCATTCATAATCATATGTAAAGTTTGTATTCTACGCTGAAAATCAATTGTGAAGCCGAGTAGGACGTCATCTCCATGAATTTTTCTTTAGAATCGCTTATTTTTGTTGGGGAGAAAACTCTGAAATGTAATGAGACACGTACACACAAACAAATAGATCGTCAGAAACAGAATATCTGTAATAAAGAGTTTATTTATAAATGAAAAGGAAAAACCTTTTATTTAGAGGAAGCCAAGCTAGCCTGAATCAAAGAATATGAGTAGGTCTAAATATGAGGATGATGATTAGAGAAGAAATGTGTATTGTATACGAGAAAGTTGGTATTCTTATAGTAAAACTCAAACCATTTTACTTTGGAAACAATTGATATGGTCAAACTTTCTATCATCAAGTGTCAGGAATATATTAAAAGATTTTTAATTAGATTTCTTTCCTTTTTGATATTTATGAGCAGTGTATATATTTTGGTTTGGTTTTATCAAAACAATACCGAAAAGCTAACCAAACTATACAAAATTCAATTTTCTTTTCCTCTATTTTATATATTTCAAGACAAATAAGAAAATTTTATCCTTAAAAATAATTAAATAAAGTAAATTAGATTATATTTGACTAACTTAAGTATATAATGATGTTTAAAATTATTTTGTTTAATAGAACTTTTAGTAATAAAACCCCTTCAACAAAAAATAGAACGTAAAAAAAAAACTCAACTAAAAAATATTCAACGAAGAAATCCTCAATTTTAATTATGTTAATATATGTCACCCTCCGTCATGGAATTTAAGACGGGTGATGCCAGAAATTAACAGAATTAAAGTTGAGAAGTTCTATCGTCGAATTTTTAGTTGAGTGGTTATTTTGTGATTTATCTTTAGTTGAGTGGGTTTATTTCTAAATGTGATTAAATGTTTTAAAATATTTATTATCACTTATGCATTATTTAAAACTCTTTTATAAGCCTTTAGAATAGTTTCTAAATTCTTATACATTACTTTATGAATTCTATAACTGATTTATACATGTTTATAAATATTTTAATATTTTTATAAATGATTAATAACGTTTAACAATGATTTTATAAGATTAAAGATATGGTTGTTCGTCATACTACAAAAACATGAAGTAAATAAATAAAGCAAGAGAAGTAAATCAAAGATATAGTTTTATTGATTAATATGGTAGGAGTATAACATATTGGTTCTAAAATCAAAAAGAGAGAAAATAATCATGCATTTTTTTCTGGGAAAGTCTGACCTGAAGTCTGGAAATCATGTAAAGAGGAAGGTTGAATATGATCATGTCTATGTTTTTGTTTATGCTCTGCTATACAATAAATAAAATAATTAGTTTTTTTTTTTTTTTGACAGCAAAATAATTAGTTTTTAAAAACTATTTAGGATAAATTGTTGAAATATTGGGTTTACAATAAATATCAACTTAACTGGAACATTAAACAGGTTTATATAACTAACTAGTTGATGGCATGCGCCTTGTGCGGAATAATATATATATATATATATCAAATAATTTTTAATTTTATTGTTTATATATATATTTAAATTATTAAATTAAACACTAAATTTAAATTAATAAATATAAATTATAAAATTTTAATACTCATATTGGTAATCAATGTATTAAATTATGCTCTTTTGTTTCATAGTTATATTTATGGCATGTACATTTACGATGAAAACCTTTTCTGTAGTATTATCAAATTAGGAAACTTGGATTTGAAATTAAACACTTATTGTTTTCGTGGACTACAAATTAAATGGCATTGAAAAGATTATAAACAATCACAACTCATAAAACATCAACAAATAAAAACACCTAATAAACATATATATTCACTATAATTTAGATTTTAAAAACAGTGAGACAAAGGCAAAAAAATAAATAAATTATAAAACATTATCTTTGTATTTCTTAGATTATATTTATATCATGTTTAGTATTTTTAAAAAGTTTAATATATTTGATGGTTTATCCTAGTTTTTCATGCTTTAATATTTTTTTTAATATTTTAATTTTGTCTTTTATATAATATTTACTATTTTGGTTTTAGATATTTTCTTTTTACAACATTTGTGATTTTACGGATCAAAAAATAATTTGATGTTCGTGATGTACAAATACAACTAAATTATTTTAGGATAGGAATATGATTGCTTAATTTTCTAAATATATATAAATATTGAACATAAGTATACAATTTACATTTTATGACATTTATTTTCAATGTTGTTTCACCTTTAATCTTCACTTTAATATTGTATTAATTTGTGTTGAAATCAATATTTTCAATTAGAATCAGAGAAAGTGGCTATAATACTAGTCATAAAATTATAAACTCAATATAAGATATACGTAATTATGAATTATCTGTCCAACTTGTTAATCTCTATTGTTAATATCTATTTATTAATTAAATTTTCTAAATATAGAGATAAGTATATATATTAAATTATATATATATGTTTATCTATATGTATATCAGTTTATTAATTATCTAAAATATCATGATAAATATAAATATTAAAATAAAATTTGAAATAATATTATTAATCAAACTAATTAGTTATCTTAAAATCATGGATAATATGATAAATCAAGAAAATCAGAAAATATAGAGAGAAATTGTTATGATTGTTATTATAATTTATGATGACATAAATATGTACTAAAATAGAGGATGAACATCTTTAAGATAGTAGAGCTGGTATATCCTAAGATAGTGTAACATCATAGATGGGTTTTCTGTTTTTTTTTTTTTTTTTTTTTTGTCAAAAGATGGGTTTTCTGTTTGAGTACTTACATATCCATAACAACGGAATGTATTTAGAGGAATTATCTTTAGATTTTGGATAATAATTATTATTAATTTTAATCACTTATCGAATCACAATAATTTAGATTCATTTTTATTTCATAGCTAACTTATATTTTTTATTTATTAAGGGTATACAATATTAACCACTATAACTTTTAACGTGAGAGATTTGTTTTTATTTTATAGTTAATTTATAGATTTTTTTCATTAAGGGTATAAACGATATAGACCACTATAATGTTTAACAAGAGGGTTCGAATGCGAAAATATTCTCCTCCAGAAAAAATTGAAAAATAAACAAAAATTAGATCTCGATCCGCGCAACCGCGCCAGTTTTTGCTTTCATTTATTTTTATATAAATATTTTGTTTTCAATTTTAAATTGGTATATATTATAATATATATGTGTCTATCAATTTTTAAAACATAATAAGTTTACGGTATATTTTTTTCATTGAATAGATTGTTTCAAACTTTCACATGTATTTGTATCTTCTTCTATATATATATTTTCGGATTATTATTTCATTATTAAAATCATAACTATATATATAAAGACTAGTAAAATATTGTTTTATTGTCATATTCAAATATATTGTAACATTTCACAAATTTAGAAAGTTTTTAAGAAATTAAATTTTTCGCATCATAGATTTATATTATCGAGTAAATAATTAAACATTGAGTTTTTGTTTAGTTTTTAAAATAAACAATATAGTTTTTTTTCATTGGTTTAAGGTAGTAAAGATTAATCTTTCTTAGATAATATGATTTTTGTTATTTAAAAAAGCTTTATAATTTTAAAAGTTAACATCAACAAATATTTAAATAATTAACATATGGAGCTATAGTATTACAACATTAAATTATATTTGTTTAATTTATACTATCTATAAATGCAATGGATCATTTATTGTTTAAATCCAATTATTGATAGCCCAATAAACGTTTTTGTTATACCCAAAATTTAAATGATAAGATTAGAAATTAAATATAATATGACTTTCTAGGAATATGTCTATTAGGTCCATCTTAAAAAAAATCACACATGAATCAAGGTTGTGACTTCTGTTTTAATATATAAGATATCTAAAATCATAGAGAAGTTGACAAATCAAAAAAATCAATTCTTAAATAATAGTATAGATATAACAGATTAAGCTAGATAGTATATCACCATAATATTATTTTATTAATAGTTAATTTGTAAAAATTAGCCTAGGTTATGCGTACATTTAAATCAGTTTTAGAATATGCAGTTTTTTTAAATTAAAGATTAACTATTTTTACATTATATAATACTCTATAAACTAATACTCGTTAAATTAATAAACACTATAAGTTAATAAATATTTCTGATCTTAAGTTGGACCAGTATAAAATATGACATAATTCGATAAGATAATAAGATAATAATATTTTAAAAAATATTAACTAAATACATGGTCATATTAAAATCATAATTAATAATGACCATATATATATTATAAATAAGGGAATTGCAGCACATATACATAAGAAAAATCGAAATAAAGTTTATATTCATAACACTACTTTGGCTATGATATTCTGTGTATATTCTGTATTAATTGCAACTTTACACTTGATACCACACGCACGCACCACCTATATTTTTCTTCTCTCTGTTTATAATTTTGTCTATTTTATCTTTGATCATTTCACTTTCTTCCGCTTTAATCACCTCTGTTTGTAACATCACCACAATCGCCGTTGCCAATTATTTCATTCTTCTACACTATCCGTGCTTCCATCATTTTTGTCATCATCTCCACTGTTTTTTCTTCCACTACCGCCGTTGTGGATTATATGATCCTTCACCACCATCACCTCTTCCACCATTGTTGAGACAATCTCTACCGTTTTCTCTTCTACCACCGTTGCCACTACTTGTGATCTCTTAACCTTTTCTCACCGTGTCTTTTGAATTAATAGTTGTAGTGGACATGTCATCAGTGTCTAAGCAATCCAATTTGTTTGTGTGTTATCTGAAATCGAAACCACCGTTTAGTTCTCAGATCTGGTTAAACGGGGTTAAAGGCAAAACGATGAGAAACATACTTTCTGATAAAAGTTAAGAGTAAAACTTTTATCTCATATACTATATGAGAGCACTAAAAAGCATAGTCACACGGAAAACGCATTTGAAGCTGCAGTTAGGACGTATGCAGTTGAAGACTCCGCATTTAACCCAAACTAACGCCCGTAGTAACCTAGTTGTTGATTTCCCCTTTGTTCAATTTTGTTCAGCTTGTTTGGATAAAAACACTCAAATCTGATGTTACCATACTATATTGAATATAGTATAGTTATACGCCAACCTTTTTCCATACATGGACATGCGTGCATATATGTTCTCTTCTTTGGTGAACATGCCTGTTTTTTGTAAACTTGATTCCTAATACGGTTGCTATGTATGTTACCACTATTTTTGATCCTCTCCCCCAAATTTGTAAAGCATTGTGGGCATAACATAATTTATGTTTTTGTCAAGTATTCTAAACTATGTCGTAAACATGTAGAGTATAGTTACGTAAATGATGAAACTCAACCTTGTAACTGATTAAACCATTTATGTGCCTATACTATATGATATGTAGTATAGTATGACAATTTTAGCTTTAGAGTGTCGATATTATGCACACGCGTCTGAAGGGAGATTTCAGTCAAATTTATGTGCAAATTGTCCAATCCGTCCTGAATTACTGTAGTATGGACATATTCTTTATTCTTTTGCCTCTTATGAATATTCAGCAAATTCTCCCTATACATAAAGCATTTTATTGTTTGTTTGTATTAAAAAAGAATTAATCTCTAATTTTAATTTTCATTTTCAATATTTTGGTGTCACTTTATCTAATTACATATAAAACATAAATGTTATCATAAATATTTAACATACATAAAATATATCAAATAATATAATTTAAAAAAATTCAAAATTTTAAAGTTTAAATAATATATATGATATTGTGAAATAAAATACTGTTAGCCTTTAAAGAAATATTCCAAAACTATAAATCTAGAAAATGAATTTTTTTTTAAAATTAAGAATTTTATAAATAAATAAATTATCATAATTCTAAAATTATTAATTTATAGAGTTTTTACTGTATTTAGCTAACACCACGTTGATTTATGTTTACTAAAACTATGTGTTTTGTCCGCATATATAGACATAATAATCTTACACCAATTTGGTCATGACCTTGTAAACCAAAAATATTCTGGTTAATTTTTGGTTAATCTTCCAAAATAATTGTATTTTTTGTGGTCAACACAAATGTGGAAACTGGAACAAAAATGTTGACCAAAGACTATGGCAAATGCAAAATAAAATAAAATCAAAGAATATGGCAAATGCAAAAATATAGCCATATATACACATATGTAACGATTAGACCATTGGCCACACAAAAAAAAAAGAAAAAAAGAGAACATTGACAAAGCCCACAGCCACGTACAAGATAAGTATTACGATTTAGGAATGTATTTTGGATATTTGTTCTTTGATAAAGCTTAGGGGTTATTGGCAAATGGATTTTCACCGACTTAAGGAAATTTTGAGATTATATAGTATTGACTCATTCATTTTAACAATCTTAATAAAATCGCTCGTTATTAGTTAGAGAATTTCGAAAATCGATTAAAATCTTTTGTTAATCAAAATCATTTTTACTCATAACACATAACTTTCAAAATATCATGTGTATCCATAAGATTTATAAAATCTATGTGACAGAAAAGTCTAAAAAACAAAATAATCATTCTTGCCAAATGTCTTTTGCACCTTCATTCCAAATTATATGTCTAAAATCATAATTAAATACATTTTATATAATTACCTTTTGAATGTATAATTATATTTTATTGTTTTTATCATTCAATAAAAACAATTATAGAGTTTTCAAATTATAAACTTTGGAATTTGTTTTTTATATTTTTTTGAAATATTTTATATTTGTGATTAAAAAAACTTGTTAGGATCATCCAAAGAAATTTTTCAGCCATATATTTAATAACAAAGTAAATGATTGAAAAAAATAATATAAATTCATGAAGTAGCAATCTAGAAAAGTTATGATCAAATTTTGTAAGTCAGCCTATACATATTTTCTTAATACATATAACTTTAAAAATTCAAAATTTTACACAATTTTTTCTCCCATTAACCCCCTATTAGATTCTTTTTCCCTGGTGATTTTCCAGGAGAACAATTTTTTGCACATTGGCTCATATCTTTATATCTGATGGATTTGCCAAAATTCTTGTCAAAAAGACATTGATTCTTTCTCCAAAAAAAAATTGATTTCTTAAAAAAAATTGATTTCTTTAAAAACAAAAACATTGATTTCATATGATTAGTTGGACGTTCTAACATCATGTTACGATGATCTAAATATCACATGCTCATAAAAAAAAGAACTATATGTAGGTATAATATTTTGGAGTTTAATGCATAGGAGAAACTATTGTATAATAAAAATTTAAGAGTAGACTTAAAGCATCACTAATAATAATCTAGTTTTGTTAAGTAAATAAACTTAAATATAAAATAAATAAAATCAATTGCAAGTTGACACATGTTTATGAGTCTCTCGTAATGTAAAAGAGTTTATATACATATATATATATACAATAAAATATTCTCCATTTTTCTACCTTTTCACTCCCGCTTTCTAATTTTTTTAAATTATTGTATTATTAAAAAAAAAGGATAAGAAACTTCACTTGCAAATGCTTCTAGCTTCAAAAAGTTTTCTAAACTTCTAGTTTAATTTAATGAGTATCGGTTAACTGTTAACATATGGTTTTTTGTCAGCGGTTAAAATATGTTTTTACAAGAAAAAAGATAGTAAGTTAGCGGAAAATCATATAAATAAGAGAAATTGGACAAAATTTTCTATAAATTAATATTGTTTGAGATTGTGATATTTTATTAATTTCTAAATTTCTTAATTTAAAAAAAAAATCATTTTTAGAATTTTCTATTTTTATAAAATAAAACATTAGTTTTACCTTATATACATTAATTAAATTTTAGAAATTCTACTTTTATATTGTCTTATTATATTATTTAGTGTATACAAAATATGTTTCATAGAATTACATGTGGTTATAGATATAATTTTACTAATATTATCTGAATACTTTTGAAGTGTTAAGAGAAAAATAAAGATGAACTCCATTGTTAATATAAAACACATAATATAATGTTTTGTTTGTACTTATATAAACTTTATATATACAAATTATCAATTCATGATTTTAATAGGACTATATATTTACAAAAGATTTTTGAAAATTATAATTTTATTATCTTATCGATTTGTGTTATATTTTGAACTGGCTCAATTCATGACCAATTTTGTTTTTTTTTTTAAATTAATTTAGCTTATTTATTAATTAATCGGGTATTAATTTATAAATGTTTTAATGTACATAAGAAAAAAATTATTTAAACTTATACCCATAACAATATATATGCTATGATATAATAGTTCATGTTCAATATACAAGCTTATCTGGAATAACCATTTCCAACTGTTAAATTAATAGATCAACTCAAAGAGTAATATGCAGTAAAAATCATAATGAAAGGGGATGAATACAAGATTTTGTATATCTTCTACATGATTGTATATCTGATAAGGATATAAAAAAGGTTTGCATCTTTTTATTATTTTTATGTTAAAGTTTGCAATCTAAAAGTTGAAACCAAAGTTAGGCAATAGTCGATCCTTCATCCCATTGTACACCTCTGTACCGTCGGGTATCACACGATCAATAATCGGTTCATCATGCCGGTACATAAAACCATGATTATGGTTAACCGGAAAACTCTGCAGCTTAGAGAGTCCAGTCATATAGAGCAATGCCATATCAGGGTGTGGCTCCAAAGAAGAATAGCAATACTGACAGGCCGAAGAGGAAGAAGGAAGCCTGCCTAACCGAGGGGTTTGAGACACTGAAAAGCCGGAACGGTTTCTTGGACCGGATCTATTGCTACTGCGTCCAGTTGGTATTGGGTGATTGTGCTTCCCATCGTATGTGACTACCAGTAACTTCACATCATCTGCTCCTCTCTCCACATGTTTCTTCACATTGCACCCACCGTATGTGCATTTGTAGTAACTCCTGTGAAAACCATTTATACCATAATCAAATATATATATATGTGTGTGTTTAGATTTAGCATCGAATATCTATGTTTTTCCAAATGCCGGACTAATTTTGGAGTGAACAATTCTCATGCTGAAAGAGTTTTCCACAAATGCACCACATATCATATATATGTGAAAAAGATGATGACCTCGGATTTGAATTCCCATTGACAATTTTCCGACCGTATTTTCTCCACTGATAACCATCGTCAGGATTGTCTTCTTCGCATTCCATCCGAAGTATAACCCTTTCGTCCTTTCTTGTTCTTTTGGCTCCGAACATGTCTGATACCTCATATTTCCTGCAAGAGAATTAATTGTGTAATTCAGGTTAATTTGGTTAAAATGCTAGTTTAGTTGTATTCTTAGTTAACTCGGGACCTTCTCTTTCGAGGTGGAAGCTCATCAACACTGTCATCTTCTTCATCTACATTTTCGTCTTCCTTGTATTCTTCGTCCTCCTTGTAATCTTCGTCCTCGTCTTCGCTGTCGAGGGAGATGATGTTCATGATATCGGTTTCATTGGCAACTTCATCAGATTCAAAAGAAGTGACTAAAGGTGCACCAATGAGATCAGCATGAGATTCATGAGATGGGACATAAACAGACTGTTCGGTTGGAATATCATAAAAGCCTGTTTCACATGTAGAAAAGAACTGATAAATATAAGAAAAAAAAAGTAGGGTGGGCATTTCTGTTTAGTTATGGGTTCGGTTGGGGTTCGGTTCGGTTTGGTTTATTAGGGTCTAAGAAAATTATAATCAACCTAAATTAGTTTGGTTGGTTTGTGTTCGGTTCGGTTTAATTTGGTTTTATTATGTTTGTTCAGTTCAATCGAGGTTATTTTTTAGTTTTGTTCTAGTTCAGTTACAAAAATATAATTTATAAAAACATAAACAAATCATCATTTGACACTAAATCATTATTTTCTTCATATTTAAATTTAAAGCCAAGCATCACAATAAAAATATAAAAAATACAATTCAATAATTTTATATTATTATCTTCAAACCTAAAATAAATATCATTAGTATTTTTTGGGTTTAATGTTGATGTATGAGATTCATATTCTTTTATTTTACTTTTATTTGTGTTTATTCTATATTAAAATATATAAAATTATGTTTAATTGTATAGGTTAAACAGTTAAATATATTAAATCTTAATATTATTAGTATATTAAATTAATCTAATTAAAAATCACTTTGTGTTTTCGTTTGGTTTGATTTTAAAACCAAACCAAATCGAACTATTTGGGTTGATAAAATCTTGAATCAAATGGTTTAAACATAAACTTTTGATCTGTTTGGGGGTTTGGTTCGAGTTTTTTTCCAACCCCTAGAAAAAACGAGAAAATGGGAGCGAAACATGAGAACAAGCAACTCTATAACCTTCGTGATGAGGCATATGATCAAAGTTCATCGGTTGATGGGGAACATCGTTGTTGAATATCGTCGTGGTTGCATAGTCGCCACCAGAACTTTCCACCATCTCCGGAGGCCCGTCATTGGCGACTCGAGACTGAATGATATGCTAAAACATTTTTTAAGTATGATAAATATCATAGGTGAACAAAAAAACAAAGTGGTAGATTCTATGTTTGCCGATATATAACATCTACTTTATATATTTTTAAGACCTAATCGTATTAAAAATAATATACTGAATTACATTCCAAAATATTTGTTCAAGTATATATTCATTAAACTATTTCTGATATGATTATATATATGGCATTGTTATTTACCTGTGAAAAAGAATTTGAGAACTTTTTTGGAGACTGCAACAATGCAGATGGGCTAAATCCTGGAGAGACTGCGATGAGAGGAGAAGGGACATTAGTCTGGCTTCTAGAAACAGCAAATGGACTCATGATGTTCTCTGTCTCGAGCGGTGGAACATTAAATCGTATTCTTGAAGTTACTCTTTCGCCGAGACTAGATCTTTGTTCGGACTGATGATTAGTGGATAAGTTGGTTTTAGGGAAGATCTGGCTGATCGAATTAAGACCATTGTCGGTTTGCTCCAGCATCGCTCGTACTATTCCATCGCAATCACTCATTTTGGGGGGATTCCAAATTTCTATGGAGTTTCCACTCCAATCACTCATTTTTGTGGGAGAAAACCCTGAGATGTCAAGAAACACACACAACCTAAAACAAAAAGAACACACACAATCACTCATTATTGAATATATAGTTTACTTAGTTACATATAGATGTAAAGATCAACCATTTTTTAAGGAGACAAAATTGTTAATAGATCATGCTGGAATGTTGTAATCGAAAACATAAAGATATTTATGTCTGGAGTCAAAAATTAAAAAATTGTTTGTTTAACTATACTAGAAGAAGAACGTGAACCAGCCCATTTAGTAGCTAAAGTAGGTCCTCCAAATCTTATTTATCATACTTCGAAATTGTATCCACCTGCATGGTTTTTTAACCCTTTGTACAGTGATCTAGTATCCTCTCTTCAATCAATATAAATTAAAGTTTGACAGAAAAAAACATATAGATGTAAAGAAGAAACCTTTTCTTCAGAGAAAGCTAGCTGAAAATTATGATGAAAAGGAACATATGTGTGGTGCTGCATAGGAGAGAGTTGGTGTTCTTATAGTAAAATTCAACAATTTTATTTTGGTAACAATTTATATGGTCAAACTTTCTTCATCCAAAATGTCTAAAGAGATTTCTATTTTTTTTCTTTCTTTCTTTCTTATTTTATGAGAGGTGTATACATCGGTTCGGTTTTATCAAAACAATAACAAAAACTAATGAAAAAATAAGATCCGGGTTTTCCTGTATTTGAAAATATATCAAGAGAATTAAGAATATTATTTTTGTTAAATATAAATTCAGTATATTATATTATATTATATTTTACTAATTTAAATATAATGATGCTTAAAATAATTTCTTTTAACACAACTGTGTTTATATTTTACTATATAATAAATATTTTAGTTAATGATTAAAATATTTTAGAGATTTTTATCGTTAACTAAATCTAAATTCGACGATTTTCATAAAATAGTGAATTCATCTATTAGACGATCCATTTAGACAATAATTTTTTTTTTATAATTTATACTGCAAAAATTTTAGAATTCAAATCTAAATCCAAATTATACTGCAAAGGTTTAGAATTCATTAACTAAAAATAACGTTTAAATAAAGTTTAATTGATTGAAATACTTGACAATTGATTTTAAATCATTGATTGAATAATACCGCCGAGGCTTTTTTGAATTTATTTATTTATTTTTATTTAGTTGCACGTAGGTTTATTAATTTTCAATAGATTTTGCTTACTTTGTGGGTTTCATTTATTCTAGAAATTTTTCTTGTTTTCAATTTGTTAATTTCAGTTAAGACAAGTTAAAAGATGTCAAATCCGTCTCCCACAATACTAAATTATAGTTTATAATAAATTTACTGTAACTGAAATATCAAATTAGTAGATGGTATATACCAGACTATACTAATTTGCGTATCACGACAGTTTTATATTTTTAATAGTTAAAAACAAAAAATTTTATAAGGAAAAAATTCTAAGTCATATATATTTTAGTTAGTTTTTGATCGAATGGTTAATTTCTCAAGAAGCGATAACAAAAAGTAATCATATTTCGACCGCTTGATCTTGACCTTGTAAACCAAAACATTTTGGTTAATTTTTGGTTCGGTTTCAAAATATTTGTATGTTTTAGTGGTTAACCACAAGTGTGGAAATATCTTTAAGAATTATTATTTCTATATATTATTATATTTTTTTACTTAAGAGTCAATAACATATATAGACAATGTTGACCGAGGAATATGATAAATACATAAAAAATTTAAAGGCAAATGTAGTCAGAGTTATAGATTATACCATCACCCACAAACTAAGTAAGTATTTGGAATTTAGGACTCAGGAATATATTCTATATTTTGTAGACAAGGTATATATTTGATCATATTTCGACCGCTTGATCTTGACCTTGTAAACCAAAACATTTTGGTTAATTTTTGGTTCGGTTTCAAAATATTTGTATGTTTTAGTGGTTAACCACAAGTGTGGAAATATCTTTAAGAATTATTATTTCTATATATTATTATATTTTTTTACTTAAGAGTCAATAACATATATAGACAATGTTGACCGAGGAATATGATAAATACATAAAAAAATTTAAAGGCAAATGTAGTCAGAGTTATAGATTATACCATCACCCACAAACTAAGTAAGTATTAGGAATTTAGGACTCAGGAATATATTCTATATTTTGTAGACAAGGTATATATATAAAGTTAAACATATTATTTTTTCATGTTATCATATTGTCAAGTGGTTTACAAAAAAACTCACATTAATGTTTACAAATATATACTTAAAAATTAATATAGATTTTTATAAATATATACTTAGAAATGTAAAGAAGAACCAAATTGAATGAAAAGAACAAAATTATGCATATTTTGGCCTAATTAAACTAAGAAAAAGAGATAGTTCAATTTATAGGAATTGTTTCAATTCAATATGAATTTTTATAACAAAAATATATGTTAAAGTAAGATAACAATATAATGTTTATAAAGAAAATCTATATAATTTTCATACATATAAATTATAAAATATTTAAAATTTTCTAAAAAGTGAAAGCTAAACATTGTGATTTAACTATTTTTTGACAATTTAAATTTGTGTATGGGTTTTTACAATACTACTGATTATATTGGCTAA
The DNA here is from genome assembly GCF_020379485.1 of Brassica napus. Taxonomy (NCBI): domain Eukaryota; kingdom Viridiplantae; phylum Streptophyta; class Magnoliopsida; order Brassicales; family Brassicaceae; genus Brassica; species Brassica napus. The sequence continues at coordinate 357,667 of NC_063441.1, read as the reverse complement.
TGCAACTCTAATAACATTAGTTTTTTAGTTTTTTTTTATGAAACAACATACATTAAAAGTATACAAACTATTATAAAAATATATTTAGAAAATACTATGATTGTAATTTATTCAGAACGAAAAAAAATAAGATTGAAAGATAAATACAATCCAATATACAAAAAAAAACTGAAATAATTTGAATTTTTATCTATGAAATGTGAATTTTTTTGAAGAGAGAGAAAGCTGAGGAATTTTCATCACAGTTGTATAAGCTTATAATATCAATAACATACATATTTTCATACAAAATTCATAAATAAGCAAAACTAAGAAAAATAGTTAGCTCAATTTAGAGGAATTGTTGCAATTCATTTTGAATTCTTATACGAAAATATATGTTAAAGTAAGATAACAATATAAGGTTTATAAAGAAAATCTATATGATTTTCATACATATAAATTATAAACTATTTTAAATTTTCTAAAAATGAAAGCAAAACATTGTAACTATTTTATGAATATTTAAATATGTGTATGGGTTTTTAACATGCAACTCTAATAACATTATTACTTTTAGTTTTTTTTCATGAATAACATATATTAAAATTATACAAATTATTATAAAATATATTTAGAAAATACTAGGATTGTAATTTATTCAAAAACAAAATAAATTATGATTAAAAGATAAATAAATCCAATATACCAAAAAAACTGAACTAATTTGAATTGTTATCTATGAATTGTGAATTTTTCGAAGAGAGAGAAAGCTGAGGCTTTTTCATCACTGGTGTATATGCTTATAAGATCAATAACATACATATTTTCATACAAAATTCATAAATAAGCAATTTTTTTACAAATCACTTATTGATACGTTACTATTATGTGATTTTCCCATACATATGCACGGGCTTAAATATTTACGTAAATAAAATATAATAATTTATTTACTTATAAATTTTAAATTTATTTATAATTTATGTACATAATTAAATATTACGTTACATAATATCATTTTAGTTATACATGTAATTTTAGGTGATATATATAGTCGGTTTCGTTATCATTTAGATATATTATATTATATTATATTTATTCTTCTGAACTAAATCATAACTTTTGTCCTCAATTGGGTATTTTTTTAAATTAATTGTGTTTGCTCCATATAGTTATGTGTCTAATATTTGTAAATATATTTTTGTAAAATTATATATAATTTGTTATATGTAATTTGGGAAAACAAATAGAAAATGTATATAAACAAAAATGGTGTGCTTCAAAAAGAAAACCAAAAATGGTGATTGTCTCGTAGTTATATAAATGAATGTTAATGATAAGCTTTTGGAATATCATGCACTTTTATAATTTTCAAACGAACTAACTCATAATAACTGGTTAAAATTTCATTTAAGTTATCGATTTGGAGATTTATAAATGAAATTAACTGATAATATTTTATAATTTCTCACAGGCATACAAATATTTTTTAAAATAATTAAATTCTTTGCTTTTAAAATTTATCAATCCAAATCATTATATTATTTTTACGTATGAAAATGCACAAATATTATGAAACCAAAATCAAAGAATTCGGATTTGGTTGAATATTCATATTTTCATATATTTGGTTGAAGAAATTTAATATAGTTATGAAGTAGATATTTAATAATTATGTATAATTTTTAGCTGTGTGTTTTCCTCTATTGTAATGGAAAACACTTATTATTTAAAAAATATTTTACGTTTCTAGTAAATTTTGTCTTTTTTTTATCATACATGTATTTTGTTACAAATATAAATTAAAAAAAAATATTTTTTAAAAGAAAACGAAAAGCAAATCAGTTATTTTTAATAATGGAAATTTCATATAATATATTTATTTATTAAATGTACTTCTATAATTAAACATTGCAAGAATTAAAGTGAACTTAATGTAAAAATTTGAGTTCTCAAATAATATTAATTTTTTTAATTTTATTTTTATTAATTTGGATCACTATGTGTATGAAAATGCACAGAATATAATTTAACAAAAATATAAGAATTTCTTTTTTTTTAATTATTGTAAATTTTCCTTTTAATGAAAACATACTTACATTTAAAAATATATTTACGTTTTAAATATAGTAAATACTTTTATCATATATATATTGTTAAAATAGAGATAAAAAGGAAACTTAAATTTAGGGAGTATTATGAAGTTTACTAAATTAATTGACAAAAAAATTAAACTATGCCCATGGACCATGAAAGAGAGTTTAATATACATTAATACAAATGTAGAACGTGTTTAGAAATTTTAAAACAAAAGTAAAGATCATAGGCTTCGGTATATAGAGCATTTACCGAAAAATTCAATATTTACGTAGGGTATATCCCTAGATTTTGAGAAAATTTCAAAAAAAAAAAGAAAATTCTATTTTAATACATATTTTAATACATATTTTAATACATAACATATGATGAAGGTCAAAGAGGTTGGAACCTTTGTGGTCTCCGTTTTTCTAGAGAATAACGATTTTATAGTGGTTAGTCAACCAATTTAGGGAGTGTTATGAAGTTTTACTAAATTAATTGACAAAAAGTTTAAACTATGCCCATGTACCATGAAAGAGAGTTTAATGTAAATTAATGCAAATGTATAATGTGTTTAGAAATTTTAAAATAGCACGAAAAATCATAGGCTTCAGTATATAGAGCATTTACCGAAAAATTAAACATTTTCGTAGGGGTTAACCATAGATTCTGAAAAAAATTCAAAAAATTGAAAATTCTATTTTAATGCATAGTTGCATCTTTCACTAACATATTATGAAGGTCAAAGAGGTTTGGAACCTTTGTTGTCTCCGTTTTTCTAGGGAATAGCGATTTTATAGTGGTTATAGTCAACCAATTTAGGGAGTATTATAAAGTTTTACTAAATTAATTAACAAAAAATTTAAACGACGCTCATCTACCATGAAAGAGAGTTTAATGTAAATTAATACAAATATATAATGTGTTTAGAAATTTTAAAACAGCACGAAAAATCATAGGCTTCAATATATAGAGCATTTACCGAAAAATTAAATATTTTCGTAGGGGTTGTTAACCCATATATTTTTTAAAAAATTCAGAATATTGAAAATTCTATTTTAATGCATAGTTTCATCCTTCACTAACATATGATGAAGGTCAACGAGGTTTGGGACCTTTGTTGTCTACGTTTTTCTAGAGAATAGCGATTCCATTGTGGTTAGTCAACAAATTTAGGGAGTATTATGAAGTTTTACTAAATTAATGAACAAAAAATTTAAACGACGCCCATGTACCATTAAAGAGAGTTTAATTTACATTAATACAAATGTAGAATTTGTTTAGAAATTTTAAACCAACAGTAAAGATCATAAGATTCAGTATATAGATAATTTACCGAAAAATTAAATATTTTCGAAGGGGGTTAACCCATATATTTTGAGAAAAATTTTATTTTAATGCAGAGTTGCATCCTTCACTAACATATGATGAAGGTCAAAGAGGTTTGGAACCTTTGTGGTCTCTGCTTTTCTAGAGAATAGCGATATCATTGTGGTTAGTCAACCAATTTAGGGAGTATTATGAAGTTTTACTAAATTAATTAACAAAAAAAATTAAACGATGCTCACGTACCATGAAAGAGAGTTTAATATAAATTAATACAACTGTATAATCTGTTTAGAAATTTTAAAACAGCACGAAAAATCATAGGCTTCAATATATAGAGCATTTACCGAAAAATAAATATTTTTGTAGGGGTTGTTAACCCATAGATTTTGAAAAAAAAATTTAAAAAAATGAAAATTCTATTTTATTGCATAGTTGCATCCTTCACTAACATATGATGAAGGTCAAAGTGGTTTGGGACCTTTGTTGTCTTCGTTTTTCTAGAGAATAGCGATTCCATTGTGGTTAGTCAATCAATTTAGGGAGTATTATGAAGTTTTACTAAATTAATTAACAAAACATTTAAACGACGCCAATCCACCATGAAAGAGAGTTTAATATAAATCAATACAAATGTATAATGTGTTTAGAAATTTTAAAATAGCACGAAAAATCATAGGCTTCAGTATATAGAGCATTTACCAAAAAATTAAACATTTTCGTAGGCGTTAACCCATAGATTCTGAAAAAATATTCAAAAAATTGAAAATTATATTTTAATGCATAGTTGCATCCTTCACTAACATATTATGGAAGGTCAAAGAGGTTTGGAACCTTTGTTGTCTCCGTTTTTCTAGGGAATAGCGATTTTATAGTGGTTAGTCAACCAATTTAGGGAGTATTATGAAAATTTACTAAAATAATTAACAAAAAATTTAAACGATGCCCATGTACCATGAAAGAGAGTTTAATGTAAATTAATACAAATGTATAATGTGTTTAGAAATTTTAAAACAGCACTAAAAATCATAGGCTTCAATATATAGAGCATTTACCGAAAAATTAAATATTTTCGTAGGGGTTGTTAACCCATAGATTGTGAAAAAAATTCAAAAAAATGAAAATTCTATTTTAATGCATAGTTACATCCTTCACTAACATATGATGAAGGTCAACGAGGTTTGGGACCTTTGTTGTCTCCGTTTTTCTAGAGAATAGTGATTCCATTGTGGTTAGTCAACCAATTTAAGAAGTATTACGAAGTTTTACTAAATTAATTAACAAAAAATTTAAACGACGCTCATGCACCATGAAAGAGAGTTTAATATAAATTAAGACAAATGTATAATGTGTTTAGAAATTTTAAAACAGCACGAAAAATCATAGGCTTCAATATATAGAGCATTTACCGAAAAATTAAATATTTTCGTAAGGGTTGTTAGCCCATAGATTGTGAAAAAAATTCAAAAAATGAAAATTTTATTCTAATGCATAGTTGCATCCTTCACTAACATTTGTTGAAGGTCAACGAGGTTTGGGACCTTTGTTGTCTCCGTTTTTCTAGAGAATAGCGATTCCATTGTGGTTATCAACCAATTTAAGGAGTATTATGAATTTTACTAAATTAATGAACAAAAAATTTAAACGACGCCCATGTACCATGAAAGAGAGTTTAATATAAATTAATGCAAATGTATAATGTATAATGTATAATGTGTTTAGAAACTTTAAAACAGCACGAAGAATCATAGGCTTCAATATATAGAGCATTTACCGAAAAAATAAATATTTTCGTAGGGGTTGTTAACCCATAGATTTTGAAAAAAATTCAAAAAAATAAAAATTATATTTTAATACATAGTTGCATCATTCACTAACATATGATGAAGGTCGAAGAGGTTTGAAACCTTTGTTGTCTCAGTTTTTCTAGGGAATAGCGATTTTATAGTGGTTAATCAACCAATTTAGGGAGTATTATGAAGTTTTGCTAAATTAATTAACAAAAAATTTAAACGATGCTCATGTACCATGAAAGAAAGTTTAATATATATTAATATAAATGTAGAATGTGTTTAAAATTTTTAAAACTACACTAACAATCATAGGCTTCAGTATATAGAGCATTTACCGAAGAAATAAATATTTTCGTGGGAGGTTAACCAATATATTTTGAGAAAAATTCAAAAAAATGAAAATTCTATTTTAATGCATATTTGCATCCTTCACTAACATATGATGAAGGTCAAAGAGGTTTGGAACCTTTATTGACTCCATTTTTCTAGAGAATAGCGGTTTTATTGTGGTTAGTTAACCAATTTAGAGAGTATTATGAAGTTTTACTAAATTAATTGACACAAAATTTAAACGACGCCAATGTACCATGAAAGAGAGTTTAATATACATTAATAAAAATGTAGAATGTGTTTAGGAATTTTAAAACAGCACGAAAAATCATAGGCTTCAGTATATAGAGCATTTACCGAAAACTTAAATATTTTCATAGGGACACATAGATTTTGAAAAAAAAATAAAAAAAAAGAAAATTCTATTTTAAAGCATAGTTGCATCCTTCAGTAACATATGATGAAGGTCATAGAGGTTTGGAACCTTTGTTGTCTTTGTTTCTCTAGAGAATAGCGATTTCATTGTGGTTAGTCAACCAATTTAGGGAGTATTTTGAAGTTTTACTAAATTAATTAACAAAAAATTTAAACGACGCCCATGTACCATGAAAAAGAGTTTAATATAAATTAATACAAATGTATAATGTGTTTAGAAATTTAAAAAAAGCGTGAAAAATCATAGGCTTCAGTATATAGAGCATTTACCGAAATATAAAATATTTTCGTAGGTGTTAACCCATGGATTTTGAAAAAAAATCAGAAAATTGAAAATTCTATTTTAATGCATAGTTGCATCCTTCACTAACATATGATGAAGGTCAAAGAGGTTTGGAACCTTTGTTGTCTCCGTTTTTCTAGTGAATTGCAATTTTATAGTGGTTAACAACAAATTTAGAGAGTATTATGAAATTTTACTAAATTAATTGATAAAAAAATTAAACGATGCCCATGTACCTTTTAAAGAGAGTTTAATTTACATTAATACAAATGTAGAATCTGTTTAGAAATTTTAAACCAACATTAAAGATCATAGGCTACAGTATATAGAGAATTTACCGAAAAATTAAATATTTTCGTAGGGGGTTAACCCATATATTTTGAGAAAAATTCAAAAAATGAAAATTCTATTTTAATGCAGAGTTACATCCTTCACTAACATGTGATGAAGGTCAAAGAGGTTTGGAACCTTTGTGGTCTCCGCTTTTCTAGAGAATAGCGATTTCATTGTGGTTAGTCAACCAATTTAGGGAGTATTATGAAGTTTTACTAAATTAATTAACAAAAAAAATTAAACGACGCTCACGTACCATGAAAGAGAGTTTAATATAAATTAATACAAGTGTATAATGTGTTTAAAAATTTTAAAACAGCACGAAAAATCATAGGCTTCAATATATAGAGCGTTTATCGAAAAATAAATATTTTTGTAGGGGTTGTTAACCCATAGATTTTGAAAAAAAAATTTAAAAAAATGAAAATTCTATTTTATTGCATAATTGCATCCTTCACTAACATATGATGAAGGTCAAAGTGGTTTGGGACCTTTGTTGTCTTCGTTTTTCTAGAAAATAGTGATTCCATTGTGGTTAGTCAACCAATTTAGGGAGTATTATGAAGTTTTACTAAATTAATTAACAAAAAATTTAAACGACGCCCATCCACCATGAAAGAGAGTTTAATATAAATTAATACAAATGTATAATGTGATTAGAAATTTTAAAACAGCACGAAAAATCATAGGCTTCAGTATATAGAGCATTTACCGAAAAATTAAACATTTTCGTAGGCGTAAACCCATAAAATCTGAAAAATATTCAAAAAATTTAAAATTATATTTTAATACATAGTTGCATCCTTCACTAACATATTATGAAGGTCAAATAGGTTTGGAACCTTTGTTGTCTCCGTTTTTCTAGGGAATCGCGATTTTATAGTGGTTAGTCAACCAATTTAGGGAGTATTATGAAGTTTTACTAAATTAATTAACAAAAAATTTAAACGACGCTCATGTACAATGAAAGAAAGTTTAATGTAAACTAATACAAATGTATAATGTGTTTAGAAATTTTAAAACAGCACGAAAAATCATAGGCTTCAATATATAGAGCATTTACCGAAAAATTAAATATTTTCGTAGGGGATGTTAACCCATAGATTGTGAAAAAAATTCAAAAAAAATGAAAATTATATTTTATTGCATAGTTGCATCCTTCACTAACATATGATGAATGTCAAAGAGGTTTGGAACCTTTGTTGTCTCCGTTTTTCTTGGGAATAGCGATTTTATAGTGGTTAGTCAACTAATTTAGGGAGTATTATGAAGTTTTACTAAATTAATTGACAAAAATATTTAAACGATGCTCATGTACCCTGAAAAAAAGTTTAATATACATTAATACAAATGTAGAATGTGTTTAAAATATTAAAATCTACACTAAAAATCATAGGCTTCTGTATTTAGAGCATTTACCGAAAAATTAAATATTTTCGTAGGGGGATAACCCATAGATTTTGAAACAAATTCAAAAAAAAAAAAATTCTATTTTAATGCATAGTTTGATCATTCACTAACATATGATGAAGGTCAAAGAGGTTTGGAACCTTTGTTGTCTCCGTTTTTCTAGAAAATAGCGATTTCATTGAGGTTAGTCAACCAATTTAGGGAGTATAATGAAGTTTTACAAAATTAATTAACAAAAAAATTAAAAGAACCCATGTACCATGAAAGAGAGTTTAATGTAAATTAATACAAATGTATAATGTGTTTAGAAATTTTAAAACAGCACGAAAAATCATAGGCTTCAATATATAGAGCATTTACGGAAAATTAAATATTTCCGTAGGGGTTGTTACCATGAAAGAGAGTTTAAACGACGCCAATGTACCATGAAAGAGAGTTTAATATACATTAATAAAGATGTAGAATGTGTTTAGAAATTTTAAAACATCACGAAAAATCATAGGCTTCAGTATATAGAGCATTTACCGAAAAATTAAATATTTTCATAGGGGTTAACTCATAGATTTTGAAAAAAAAATCATAAAAAGAAAATTAAAATTTAAAGCATAGTTGTATCCTTCAGTAACATATGATGAAGGTTATAGAGGTTTGAAACCTTTGTTGTCTTCGTTTTTCTAGAGAATCGCAATTTCATTGTGGTTAGTCAACCAATTTAGGGAGTATTTTGATGTTTTACTAAATTAATTAACAAAAAATTTAAACGACGCCCATGTACCATGAAAGAGAGTTTAATATAAATTAATACAAATATATAATGTGTTTAGAAATTTTAAAACAGCACGAAAAATCATAGGCTTCAGTATATAGAGCATTTACCAAAAAATTAAATATTTTCGTACGTGTTAACCCATAGATTTTGAAAAAAATTCAGAAAATTGAAAATTCTATTTTAATGCATAGTTGCATCCTTCTCTAACATATGATGAAGGTCAAAGAGGTTTGGAATCTTTGTTGTCTCCGTTTATTTAGGGAATTGCAATTTTATAGTGGTTAGCAACCAATTTAGAGAGTATTATGAAGTTTTACTAAATTAATTGACAAAAAAATTAAACGATGCCCATGTACCATTAAAGAGAGTTTAATTTACAATAATACAAATATAGAATGTGTTTAGAAATTTAAAACCAACAGTAAAGATCATAGGCTTCAGTATATAGAGAATTTACCGAAAAATTAAATATTTTCGTAGGGGGTTAACCCATATATTTTGAGAAAAATTCAAAAAAATGAAAATTCTATTTTAAAGCAGAGTTGCATCCTTCACTAACATATGATGAAGTTCAAAGAGGTTTGGAACCTTTGTGGTCTCCGCTTTTCTAGAGAATAGCGATTTCATTGTGGTTAGTCAACCAATTTAGGGAGTATTATGAAGTTTTACTAAATTAATTAACAAAAAATTTAAACGACGCTCATTTACCATGAAAGAGAGTTTAATATAAATTAATACAATTTTATAATGTGTTTAGAAATTTTAAAACAGCACGAAAAATCATAGGCTTCAATATATAGAGCAGTTACCGAAAAATAAATATTTTTGTAGGGGTTGTTAACCCATAGATTTTGAAAAAAAATTCAAAAAAATGAAAATTCTATTTTATTGCATAGTTGCATCCTTCACTAACATATGATGAAGGTCAAAGAGGTTTGGGACCTTTGTTGTGTCCGTTTTTTTTTAGAATAGCGATTCTATTGTGGTTAGTCAACCAATTTAGGGAGTATTGTGAAGTTTTACTAAATTAATTAACAAAAAATTTAAACGACGCCCATCCACCATGAAAGAGAGTTTAATATAAATTAATACAAATGTATAATGTGTTTAGAAATTTTAAAATAGCACGAAAAATTATAGGCTTCAGTATATAGAGCATTTACCGAAATATTAAATATTTTCATAGGGGTTGTTACCCCATAGATTGTGAAAAAAAATTCAAAAAATGAAATATTCTATTTTAATGCATAGTTGCATCCTTCACTAACATATGATGAAGGTCAACAAGGTTTGAAACCTTTGTTGTCTCCGTTTTTCTAGAGAATAGCGATTTCATTGTGGTTAGTCAACCAATTTAGGGAGTATTATGAAGTTTTACTAAATTAATGAACAAAAAATTTAAACGACGCCCATATACCATGAAATAGAGTTTAATATAAATTAATATAAATGTATAATGTGTTTAGAAACTTTAAAACAGCACGAAAAATCATAGGCTTCAATATATAGAGCATTTACCGAAAAAATAAATATTTTCGTAGGGGTTGTTAACCCATAGATTTTGAAAAAAAATTAAAAAAATAAAAATTCTATTTTAATAAATAGTTGCATTATTCACTAACATGTGATGAAGGTCAAAGAAGTTTGAAACCTTTGTTGTCTCCGTTTTTCTAGGGAATAGCGATTTTATAGTGGTTAATCAACCAATTTAGGGAGTATTATGAAGTTTTACTAAATTAATTAACAAAAAATTTAAACGATGCTCATGTACCATGAAATAAAGTTTAATATACATTAATACAAATGTAGAATGTGTTTAAAATTTTTAAAACTACACTAAAAATCATAGGCTTCAGTATGTAGAGCATTTACCGAAAAAATAAATATTTTCGTAGGGGGTTAACCCATATATTTTGAGAAAAATTCAAAAAATGAAAATTCTATTTTAATGCATATTTGCATCCTTCACTAACATATGATGAAGGTCAAAGAGGTTTGGAACCTTTATTGACTCCATTTTTCTAGAGAATAGCGGTTTTATAGTGGTTAGTTAACCAATTTAGAGAGTATTTTGAATTTTACTAAATTAATTGACACAAAATTTAAACGACGCTAATGTACCATGAAAGAGAGTTTAATATACATTAATTAAGATGTAGAATGTGTTTACGAATTTTAAAACAACACGAAAAATCATAGGCTTCAGTATATAGAGCATTTACCGAAAAATTAAATATTTTCATATGGGTTAACTCATAGATTTTGAAAAAAAAATTCATAAAAACAAAATTCAATTTTAAAGCATAGTTGCATCCTTCAGTAACATATGATGAAGTTTATAGAGGTTTGGATCCTTTGTTGTCTCCGTTTTTCTAGAGAATAACGATTTCATTGTGGTTAGTCAACCAATTTAGGGAATATTTTGAAGTTTTACTAAATTAATTAACAAAAAATTTAAACGACACCCATGTATCATGAAAGAGAGTTTAATATAAATTAATACAAATGTATAATGTGTTTAGAAATTTTAAAACAGCACGAAAAATCATAGGCTTCAGTATATAGAGCATTTACCGAAAAATTAAATATTTTCGTAAGTGTTAACCCATAGATTTTGAAACAAATTCAGAAAATTGAAAATTCTATTTTAATGCATAGTTGCATCCTTCACTAAAATATGATGAAGGTCAAAGAGGTTTGGAACCTTTGTTGTCTCCGTTTTTCTAGAGAATAGCGATTTCATTGTGGTTAGTCAACTAATTTAGGGAGTATTTTGAAGTTTTACTAAATTAATTAAAAAAAAATTTAAACGACGCCCATGTATCATGAAAGAGAGTTTAATATAAATTAATACAAATGTATAATGTGTTTAGAAATTTTAAAACAGCACGAAAAATCATAGGCTTCAATATATAGAGCAGTTACCGAAAAATAAATATTTTTGTAGGGGTTGTTAACCCATAGATTTTGAAAAAAAATTCAAAAAAATGAAAATTCTATTTTATTGCATAGTTGCATCCTTCACTAACATATGATGAAGGTCAAAGAGGTTTGGAACCTTTGTGGTCTCCGCTTTTGTAGAGAATAGCGATTTCATTGTGGTTAGTCAATCAATTTAGGGAGTATTATGAAGTTTTACTAAATTAATTAACAAAAAATTTAAACGACGCCCATGTACCATGAAAGAGAGTTTAATATAAATTAATACAAATGTATAATTTGTTTAGAAATTTTAAAACAGCACGAAAAATCATAGGCTTCAATATATAGAGCATTTACCGAAAAATAAATATTTTTGTAGGGGGTTGTTAACCCATAGATTTTGAAAAAAAATTCAAAAAAATGAAAATTCTATTTTATTGCATAGTTGCATCCTTTACTAACATATGATGAAGGTCAAAGAGGTTTGGGACCTTTGTTGTCTCCGTTTTTCTAGAGAATAGCGATTCCATTGTGGTTAGTCAACTAATTTAGGGAGTATTATGAAGTTTTTTTAAATTAATGAACAAAAAATTTAAACGATGCCCATGTACCATAAAAGAGAGTTTAATATAAATTAATACAAATGTATAATGTGTTCAGAAACTTTAAAACAGCACGAAAAATCATAGGCTTCAGTATATAGAGCATTTACCGAAATATTAAATATTTTCGTAGGGGGTTAACCCATATATATTGAGAAAAATTCAAAAAAATGAAAATTCTATTTTAATGCATATTTGCATCCTTCACTAAAATATGATGAAGGCAAAGAGGTTTGGAACCTTTATTGACTCCATTTTTCTAGAGAATAGCGGTTTTATAGTGGTTAGTTAACCAATTTAGAGAGTATTTTGAAGTTTTACTAAATTAATTGACACAAAATTTAAACGACGCCAATATACCATGAAAGAGAGTTTAATATACATTAATAAAGATGTAGAATGTATTTAGGAATTTTAAAACAGCAAGGAAAATCATAGGCTTCAGTATATAGAGCATTTACCGAAAAATTAAATATTTTTATAGGGGTTAACTCAAAGATTTTGAAAAAAAAATCATAAAAAGAAAATTCAATTTTAAATTATAGTTGCATCCTTCAGTAACATATGATTAAGGTTATAGAGGTTTGGAACCTTTGTTGTCTCCGTTTTTCTAGAGAATAGCGATTTCATTGTGGTTAGTCAACCAATTTAGGGAGTATTTTGAAGTTTTACTAAATTAATTAACAAAAAATTTAAACGACGCCCATGTATCATGAAAGAGAGTTTAATATAAATTAATACAAATATATAATGTGTTTAGAAATTTAAAACAGCACGAAAAATCATAGGCTTCAGTATATAGAGCATTTACCAAAAAATTAAATATTTTCGTAGGTGTTAACCCATAGATTTTGAAAAAAATTCAGAAAATTGAAAATTCTATTTTAATGCATAGTTTCATCTTTTACTAACATATAATGAAGGTCAAAGAGGTTTGGAATCTTTGTTGTCTCCGTTTTTCTAGGGAATTGCAATTTTATAGTGGTTAGCAACCAATTTAGAGAGTATTATGAAGTTTTACTAAATTAATTGACCAAAAAAATTAAACGATGCCCATGTACCATTAAAGAGAGTTTAATTTACATTAATACAAATGTAGAATGTGTTTAGAAATTTTAAACCAACAGTAAAGATCATAGGCTTCAGTATATAGAGAATTTACCGAAAAATTAAATATTTTCGTACGGGGTTAACCCATATATTTTGAGAAAATTTCAAAAAATAAAAATTCTATTTTAATGCAGAGTTGCATCCTTCACTAACATATGATGAAGGTCAAAGAGGTTTGGAACCTTTGTGGTCTCCGCTTTTGTAGAGAATAGTGATTTCATTGTGGTTAGTCAACCAATTTAGGGAGTATTATGAAGTTTTACTAAATTAATTAACAAAAAATTTAAACAACGCTCATGTACCATGAAAGAGAGTTTAATATAAATTAATACAAATGTATAATGTGTTTAGAAATTTTAAAACAGCACGAAAATCATAGGCTTCAATATATAGAGCATTTACCGAAAAATAAATATTTTTGTAGGGGTTGTTAACCCATAGATTTTGAAAAAAAAATCAAAGAAATGAAAATTATATTTTATTGCATAATTGCATCCTTCACAAACATATGATGAAGGTCAAAGAGGTTTGGGACCTTTGTTGTCTCCGTTTTTCTAGAGAATAGCGATTCCATTGTGGTTAGTCAACCAATTTAGGGAGTAATATGAAGTTTTACTAAATTAATTAACAAAAAATTTAAACGACGCCCATCCACCATGAAAGAGAGTTTAATATAAATTAATACAAGTGTATAATGTGTTTAGAAATTTTAAAATAGCACGAAAAATCATAGGCTTCAGTATATAGAGCATTTACTGAAATATTAAATATTTTCGTAGGGGTTGTTAACCCATAGATTGTGAAAAAAATTCAAAAAAATGAAAATTATATTTTAATGCATAGTTGCATCCTTCACTAACATATGATGAAGGTCAAAGAGGTTTGGAACCTTTGTTGTCTCCGTTTTTCTAGAGAATAGCGATTTCATTATGGTTAGTCAACCAATTTAGGGAGTATTATGAAGTTTTACAAAATTAATTAACAAAAAATTTAAACAACGCTCATGTACCATGAAAGAGAGTTTAATATAAATTAATATAAATTTATAATGTGTTTAGAAATTTAAAACAGCACAAAAAATCATAGGCTTCAGTATATAGAGCATTTACCGAAAAATTAAATATTTTCGTAGGTGTTAACCCATAGATTTTGAAAAAAATTCAGAAAATTGAAAATTCTATTTTAATGCATAGTTTCATCTTTTACTAACATATAATGAAGGTCAAAGAGGTTTGGAATCTTTGTTGTCTCCGTTTTTCTAGGGAATTGCAATTTTATAGTGGTTAGCAAACAATTTAGAGAGTATTATGAAGTTTTACTAAATTAATTGACCAAAAAAATTAAACAATGCCCATGTACCATTAAAGAGAGTTTAATTTACATTAATACAAATGTAGAATGTGTTTAGAAATTTTAAACCAACAGTAAAGATCATAGGCTTCAGTATATAGAGAATTTACCGAAAAATTAAATATTTTCGTACGGGGTTAACCCATATATTTTGAGAAAATTTCAAAAAATAAAAATTCTATTTTAATGCAGAGTTGCATCATTCACTAACATATGATGAAGGTCAAAGAGGTTTGGAACCTTTGTGGTCTCCGCTTTTGTAGAGAATAGCGATTTCATTGTGGTTAGTCAACCAATTTAAGGAGTATTATGAAGTTTTACTAAATTAATTAACAAAAAATTTAAACAACGCTCATGTACCATGAAAGAGAGTTTAATATAAATTAATATAAATGTATAATGTGTTTAGAAATTTTAAAACAGCACGAAAAATCATAGGCCTCAATATATAGAGGATTTACCGAAAAATAAATATTTTTGTAGGGGTTGTTAACCCATAGATTTTGAAAAAAAAATCAAAGAAATGAAAATTATATTTTATTGCATAGTTGCATCCTTCACAAACATATGATGAAGGTCAAAGAGGTTTGGGACCTTTGTTGTCTCCGTTTTTCTAGAGAATAGCGATTCCATTGTGGTTAGTCAACCAATTTAGGGAGTATTATGAAGTTTTACTAAATTAATTAACAAAAAAATTAAACGACGCCCATCCACCATGAAAGAGAGTTTAATATAAATTAATACAAGTGTATAATGTGTTTAGAAATTTTAAAATAGCACGAAAAATCATAGGCTTAAGTATATAGAGCATTTACCGAAATATTAAATATTTTTTCGTAGGGGTTGTTAACCCATAGATTGTGAAAAAAATTCAAAAAAATGAAAATTATATTTTAATGCATAGTTGCATCCTTCACTAACATATGATGAAGGTCAAAGAGGTTTGGAACCTTTGTTGTCTCCGTTTTTCTAGAGAATAGCGATTTCATTGTGGTTAGTCAACCAATTTAGGGAGTATTATGAAGTTTTACAAAATTAATTAACAAAAAATTTAAACGACGCTCATGTACCATGAAAGAGAGTTTAATATAAATTAATACAAATGTATAATGTTTTTAGAAATTTTAAAACAGCACGAAAAATCATAGGCTTCAATATATAGAGCATTTACCGAAAAAATAAATATTTTCGTAGGGGTTGTTAACCCATAGATTTTGAAAAAAAATCAAAAAAATGAAAATTCTATTTTAATGCATAGTTTCATCACAACAGTTCACACCTTCGTTTCCTTTCTAAGAAAAAACGGCGATAGGCGATGAAAACGGCGATATAGGATTTCATGGTTTCGCGATGGTGGGATCCCGGTGATCTGGGGGTTCGTGATGCGTTTTCTCATAGGGAGGGTTTCGGCTTGGAGGTTTGGAGATTCGCTTTAATTCTCAGATGGTTTGGATTGAAAAGGGATAAGGGGATAAGGGAGAAGTTAAGGAATTATGGGATCCTCGGAGATCTACTTGCGATTTCGATCCTCCGCAAGATGGTATCGCAGAGAAGGGAAGGTAATATCTTTGGCGATTGTCAACCCATAGTTCTGGCCTTTCTTATGGAGATCGGAGGAATCAATTACAGAGGAGATGGTGGCACTTCACGTTCTAGAGGAGCCCGGCGAGAGGAATCAAGATCATGGGAACAAGAATGTCATTTGAGGTTCCCTTCAGGACAGACTAAGGAGCATCACGAGAGGAGTGGCTCAGGGGAAAAGGATAGAGACGATGGGGAGATCAAGAAGGCTAAAAGAGAAAATCATTTCACAGGAATGAAGGTGGTAAGAGCTTGTCCTTCAATCTCTCATATGTTGTTCGCAGATGATAGTTTTTTTTTCTACAAGGCACAGAAGGAAGAATGTCATACTATTCTTAGGATCCTGAAGGATTATGAGGTGGTCTCGGGCCAACTGATTAATTTTCAGAAATCTTCGATTCAATTTGGACATAAGATCGAGGAGTCCACTAGACAGGAATTGAGAGACATCCTAGGGATACATAATTTAGGTGGGATGGGATCATATCTGGGTCTACCGGAGAGTCTTAGGGGATCCAAGATACAGGTTTTTGGTTTTGTCCAGGACCGTTTGAATAATAGGGTGAATGGATGGACATTTAAGTTTTTCTCAAAAGGTGGAAAGGAAGTTATCATTAAATCAGTAGTCACGGCTTTGCCTAACCATGTGATGTCTGTTTATCGGCTACCAAAAGCAACAGTGAAGAAATTGACGAGTGCAGTATCAAAATTTTGGTGGAGTCCAAGGGGAAATACAAGGGGTATGCACTGGAAGTCATGGGACAAAGTATGTACAAACAAGGACGAAGGAGGTCTAGGCTTTAAGGACATAACGGATTTCAATACGGTCATGCTTGGAAAACAATTGTGGAGGCTGATAGAGAAGCCTTCAACTCTTTTTGCTAGAGTTTTTAAAGGACGGTATTATAGGAATGGCTCACCCCTAGAACCGATCCGCTCATACTCTCCGTCGTACGGTTGGAGGAGTATTGTATCTGCTAGATCTCTGGTTAGCAAAGGACTAATCAAAAGGGTGGGAACGGGGTCCTCTATCTCTGTATGGAGTGATCCATGGCTCCCAACCACTCGCCCGAGACCAGCAAACAAAAATCAACATGACACTTATCAGGACCTCACAGTGGACTCTTTGATAGATCCAATTTCACGAACTTGGAAGTCGCAAGTAATCCGGAATTTGGTGGATCCCCAGGACGCTCAAATTATTGAAAGTATTCCGTTGAGTAAGATTCAATTGGTGGGTAGGAATGGATGACATTTCACAAATAATGGAAAATATTCGGTTAAAACAGGATATCAGCTAGAACGGGTCTATCCGGATACGGCAAAACCACCAGCTTTTTATGGTCCCACAGTGGATACTCTAAAAGCGTTCTGTTGGGAGGTGAGATGTCCCCCGAAGCTTAAACATTTTTTATGGCAAATGGTATCCGGATGTATAGCTGTTAAGAAGAATCTGCAAGCAAGAGGAATGAAGGGAGATATTTGTTGTATTAGATGTGGAGCTGAGGAGGAATCAATAAACCATGTGTTTTTTGAGTGTCCTCCTGCGCGTCAAGTTTGGGCTTTGTCAAAGATACCGTCTAATCCAGTCTACTTTCCCACAAGTTCACTATTTACAAATATGGATCATCTTTTCTGGAGGGTACTCCCGAAGATGGAAGATCATCATTTTGCATGGATACTATGGTATATTTGGAAAGGAAGGAATAATAAGGTCTTTAGTAATTTGGATATTGACCCAAGAGATACACTTAAGCTTGCAGAAACTGAATCAACACTTTGGGTTGAAGCCCAGGTGATTAAGACTACGCAGGCTCCACCACAGGATGAGGTTTTGAATCGGCAGCCGAGGGTTGGTCGTTGGTGTTTTATAGATGGTTCCTTGAAAGATAAAGAACCTTATTCAGGTCAAGGATGGTATATCATACTCGAGGGCTTTCAGGGATTGATGGGTGCAAGGAATACTAGGGCATGTCTTTTACCTCTTCATGCAGAGATGGAAGCTTTGATATGGGCAATGGAATGTATGAGGAATTTACATCAGTTTCAGGTTACTTTTGCTACGGATTGTTCTCAATTGGTGAAGATGGTTTCGGAACCAGAGGAATGGCCGGCGTTTGAGAGTTACCTGCATGACATAAAGCTACTGAAGACACGTTTTACTAGCTCAGAGATCATTCATGTACCCCGGACGGAAAATCAAAAGGCGGATAGTCTAGCAAGATGTGCTAGAAAACAATCGTCTTTCGTCGTTCACATGGATGCAGAGTTACCGGTTTGGTTCGCAGAATCTATATGAGTCTGTTTGTTGATGACAAAAAAAAAATGCATAGTTTCATCATTCACTAAAATATGATGAAGGTCGAAGAGGTTTGGAACCTTTGTGGTCTCCGCTTTTCTAGAGCATAGTGGTTTTATAGTGGTTAGTCAACCAATTTAGGGAGTATTATGAAGTTTTACTAAATTAATTGAAAAAAAAAATAAACGATGCCCATGTACCATTAAAGAGAGTTTAATTTACATTAATACAAATGGAGAATGTGTTTAGAAATTTTAAAACAACAGTAAAGATCATAGGCTTCAGTATATAGAGAATTTACCGAAAAATTAAATATTTTCGTAGGGGTTGTTAACCTATAGATTTTGAGAAAAATTCAAAAAAATAAAAATTCTATTTTAATGTATAGTTGCATCCATCACTAACAAATGATAAAGGTCAAAGAGGTTTGGAATTGTTGTCTCTGTTATTCCCTAGAATAACGATTTTATAGTGGTTAGTCAATCAATTTATGGAGCATTATGAAGTTTTACTAAATTAATTGACAAAAAATTTAAACGATGCCCATGTACCATTAAAGAGAGTTTAATTTACATTAATACAAATGTAGAATGTGTTTAGAAATTTTAAAACAACAGTAAAGATCATAGGCTTCAGTATATAGAGAATTTACCAAAAAATTAAATATTTTCGTAGGCGTTGTTAACCCATAGATTTTGAAAAAAAAATAAAAAAATGAAAATTCTATTTTATTGCATAGTTGCATCATTCACTAACATATGATGAAGGTCAAAGAGGTTTGAGACCTTTGTTGTCGACGTTTTTCTAGAGAATAGCGATTCCATTGTGGTTAGTCAACCAATTTAGGGAGTATTATGAAGTTTTACTAAATTAATTAAAAAAAAAATTAAATGACGCCCATGCACCATGAAAGAGAGTTTAATATAAATTAATACAAATGTATAATGTGTTTAGAAATTTTAAAACAGCACGTAAAATCATAGGCTTCAGTATATAGAGCATTTACCGAAAAATTAAACATTTTCGTAGGGGTTAACCCATAAATTTTGAAAAAAATTCAAAAAATTGAAAATTCTATTTTAATGCATAGTTGCATCCTTCACTAAGATATTATGAAGGTCAACGAGGTTTGGAACCTTTGTTGTCTCCGTTTTTCTAGGGAATAGCGATTTTATAGTGGTTAGTCAACTAATTTAGGGAGTATTATGAAGTTTTTCTAAATTAATTAACAAAAAATTTAAACGACGCCCATGTACCATGAAAAAGAGTTTAATATAAATTAATACAAATGTATAATGTGTTTAGAAACTTTAAAACAGCACGAAAAATCATAGGCTTCAGTATATAGAGCATTTACCGAAAAATTAAATATTTTTGTAGGGGTTAACCCATATATTTTGAGAAAAATAAAGAAAAATGAAAATTATATTTTAATGCATAGTTGCATCCTTCACTAACATATGATGAAAGTCAAATAGGTTTGGAACATTTGTGGTCTCCGCTTTTCTAGTGAATAGCGGTTTTATAGTGGTAGTCAATCAATTTAGGGAGTATTATGAACGTTTACTAAATTAATTGACAAAAAATTTAAACGATTCCCATGTACCATGAAAGAAAGTTTAATATACATTAATAGAAATGTAGAATGTGTTTAGAAATTTTAAAACAACAGTAAAGATCTTAGGCTTAAATATATAGAGCATTTAACGAAAAATTAAATATTTTCGTAGCGGGTTAACCTATAGATTTTGAGAAAAATTCATAAAAAAAGAAAATTATATTTTAATGTATATTTGCATCCTTCACTAATGTATGATGAAGGTCAAAGAAGTTTGGAACATTTGTGGTCTCCGCTTTTCTAGAGAATAGCGGTTTTATAGTGGTAGTCAAACAATTTAGAGAGTATTATGAACTTTTACTAAATTAATTGACAAAATATTTAAACAATTCTCATGTACCATGAAAAAAAGTTTAATATACATTAATACAAATGTAGAATGTGTTTATAAATTTTAAAACAATTGTAAAGATCATAGGCTTCAATATATAGAGCATTTACCGAAACGTTAAATATTTTCATAGGGGTTAGTTTTTTTTTTTTTTTTTTTTTTTGTCATCAATTTTACAGACTCATATTGACTCTGTGAACCAAACTGGGAGATCTTGATCCATGTGAACTACAAAAGACGTTTCCTTCCTAGCACTGCGGGCTAAGCTATCCGCCTTCTTGTTCTGCGTTCTTGGTACATAGATAATCTCTACTCGGAAAAAACTCTCTTTCAGGCTGTTTATATCTTCCAAATAACTTGCAAATGCTGGCCATTCTTCTGGTTCTGAAACCATCTTCACCAATTGAGAACAATCCGTTGCAAACGTAACCTGAAATTGTCGTAAGTTTTTCATACATTCCATTGCCCATAATAAAGCTTCCATCTCCGCATGAAGAGGAGTAAGAGAAGCCCGAACATTCCTTGCACCCATCAAACACGCAAATCCTTCTAGAGTACTGTACCATCCTTGACCTGAAAAAAATGGCCAGCATTTTCATAGGGGTTAGTTAACCCATAGATTTTGAGAAAAATTCAAAAAAAAACGAAAATTATATTTTAATGCATAGTTGCATCCTTCACTGACATATGATGAAGGTCAAAGAGGTTGGAACCTTTGTGGTCTCCGTGTTTCTATAAATAGCGATTTTATAGTGGTTAGTCAACCAATTTAGGGGGTGTTATGAAGTTTTACTAAATTAATTAACAAAAAAATTAAACGATGCCCATGTAACATGAAAGAGAGTTTCATATACATTAACACAAATGTAGAATGTGTTTAGAAATTTTAAAACAACACTAAATGTTATAGGCTTCAGTATATAGAGCATTTACCGAAAAATTAAATATTTTTGTAGGGGTTAACCAAAAGATTTTGAGAAAAAATCAAAAAAAAAGAAAATTATATTTTAATGCATAGTTGCATCCTTCACTGACATATGATGAAGGTCAAAGAGTTTTGGAACCTTTGCGGTCTCTGCTATTCTAGAGAATAGCGGTTTTATATTGGTTAGTCAACCAATTTAGGGAGTATTATGAAGTTTTACTAGATTAATTAACAAAAAAATTAAAAGATGCTCATGTACCATGAAAGAAAGTTTAATATACATTAATACAAATGTAGAATGTGTTTAGAAATTTTAAAACAACAGTAAAGATCATAGGCTTCAGTATATAGAGCATTTACCGAAAAAATAAATACTTTCGTAGGGTTAACCCATAGATTTTGAGAAAAATTCAAAAAAAATAAAAATTCTATTTTAATGCATAGTTGCATCCTTCACTAACATATGATGAAGGTCAAAGTGGTTTGGAACCTTTTTTGTCTCCGTTTTTCTAGAGAATAGCAATTTTATAGTGGTTAGTCAACCAATTTAGGGAGTATTATGAACTTTTTCTAAATTAATTAACAAAAAAAATTAAACGATGCCCATGTACCATGAAAGTGAGTTTAATATAAATTAATACAAATGTATAATGTGTTTAGAAATTTAAAACAGCACAAAAAAATAATAGGCTTTCAGTATATAGAGCATTTACCGAATAATTAAATATTTTTGTATGGGTTATCAAATAGATTTTGAGAAAAATAAAAAAAAATGAAAATTCTATTTTAATGCATATTTGAATCATTCACTAACATATGATGAAGGTCAAAGAGGTTTGGAACCTTTGTGGTCTCCGTTTTTCTATAGAATAGCAATTTTATAGTGGTTAATCAACCAATTTAGGGAGTATTATGAAGTTTTACTAAATAAACTGACATAAAATTTGAACGATGCTCATGTACCATGAAAGAAACTTTAATATACATTAATACAAATGTTGAATGTGTTTAAAATTTTTAAAACTACACCAAAAATCATAGGCTTCAGTATATAGAGCATTTGCCAAAAAATTAAATATTTTCGTAGGGTTTGTTAACCCATAGATTTTGAGAAAAATTCAAAAAACAAATATTCTATTTAAATGCATAGTTGCATCTTTCACTAACATATGATGAAGGTCAAAGAGGTTTGGAACTTTTGTTGTCTCTGTTTTTCTAGGGAATAGCGATTTTATAGTGGTTAGTCAACCAATTTAGAGAGTATTATGCAGTTCTACTAAATTAATTGACAAAAATATTTAAACGATGCACATGTACCATTAAAGAGAGTTTAATATACATTATTACAAATGTAGAAAATATTTAAAAATTTTAAAACTACACTAAAAATCATAGGCTTCAGTATATAGAGAATTTACGGAAAAATGAAAATTCTATTTTAATGCAAAGTTGCATCCTTCACTAACACATGATGAAGGTCAAAGAGGTTTGGAACCTTTGTGGTCTTCGCTTTTCTAGAGAATAATGGTTTTATAGTGGTTAGTCAACCAATTTAAATAAAAGAAAAGGAAATTAGTTTAATAATAATAATAATGGCAATTACAATATAATATATGTATTTCATTAAGGTTAACCCTGTAATTAACTACCGTAATAATTGATGTGAGCACAACACGTAGAAAACTGACTTCTCAAATAATATAATAGAAATAAGATGTTTGAGTGCAGTTAACCAAGGGTCACGCCACACACTCGTAGTTTCTCCATTACTAATGGCTTTTCCCAAACCTTTGAGGAAAAGGTCTCTTCCTAACAGTACTCCTTTCCAACCATGCGATGAAGATGCAGTGGGAGTGGTTCTCAGGAAGGAGCCGTTGATGCAGTATCGTCCTCTCAAGACACGGGATAGGAGGCAATCGGGTTTAGTTACAACTCTCCAAGCTTGTTTAGCGAGGAGTGTGGTGTTAAAAGCTTGTATGTCTCTCACACCCAAGCCTAATAGAGCGCCTTAGGATTGATGATTTTGGTCCATGAAACCCAAGACATCTTCCTTTCGTTTTCATTTTGTATCCCACCAAAATCGTGTAAGAGTCGATTGGATTCGCTTACATAAACTCATAGGAAGCTGAAAGCAAATCATAGTGTATGATGGGATAGCAGTACAGACGGACTTGAGCATTACTAGTTTACCCCCACTCAAGAGCCGTTTCGACGACCAGCTGTTTGCTTTTAGTTTGATACGATCAACAATGCTTGTGAAGAGTTTTTTTACGTCTTCCAACGTGTTCTGTCAAGCCCAAATACTTTCTCACTCCTCCTTCATTAGCAATACCGAGGATATAATGAACACTAAGGCATGTCCTCTGTGGTGTTTTTGCTGAGAATGAGATAGATGATTTAGCTGTATTAAGTTTTTGGCCCGTTGCTGCCTCGTACGTTTGGAGTATGTCCGCAAAAGCTAGGAAACTATCACTGTCTGTTTTTACAGAAAACATAGTGTCATCGGCAAACAATAGATATGTGGTGAATGTCTCCCCGCTCTTAGACCCGTTAGATGTCCATTTTGTTGGGATTGCCGCCAAAGACCGGAAAGGATTTCTCTTCATAGTATGAAAATACACGGTGAGAGAGGGTCGCCTTGTCTAATTCCGGGGGAAGGGATTACTTTTCCATGGACTGAGTCATAGATGAGGAATGAATAAGAGACCGAGGTTATACAAGTCATGATCCTTGCTACAAAGATTGGGTCTCGATGAACTTCTATTCTAATCGGTCGTAAGCTTTGTTCATGTCAGTTTTAACTACCATAGAGCAATTTATACGGGCTTCGGAGTGCCTGAGGGATTGTAGGAGTTCATGTGTGAACATATTATGTACATTCTGTTCGTTTCAATGCAACATTTGCGTATTTTCATACTCATGCATGTGTACTATATTTATGCCAAACAACTTACTTACAATGTTGAGTGCATATTATGTAAACATTGAAAAGAATCAAATATTTGGAAAAAGTTACTACATGGACTTTTTTTTTGGAAATTAGGCAGAAAGTATATTATGGATATGAGTCTAGAGTTTGCGAGTATCCATAGATTTCTAGGATACCAGCAAGACCAGTCAATCCTATTGCATTGGTAGTTCATCCAAGGATGATGGCAAGTGGTTTTATAAAGATATATACAATGAGAGAGAGATTAAAAGGATTCCAAGTGAGAGAGTGATTTCAATCAAACCAAATATAGTTCTCATTTTTGTCTTCTCCTATAGAACTCACGCATTCAAAGTTTCAAGTTTCAACTATGCATAATACATATCTAGTTACCATATAATATTAATGCTAGCTATTATATATAACTATTTTATCAAATAAATTAATTTTGGTATATATATATATGATTCCAACACGTACCCTCTTTATAACGCTTCCGCGTACCCGCTTCCGGTTCCATGTAACATAAATGACATTACATAAAGTTATCTGGTACTCCGATACTTGCTTGGGGCTGGCCAATTTGGGAATGAGGCAGATGTTAGTTGTGTTTGAGATCGAGCACAGGGATCTGGTTCTAAAGAAGGCCTGGATATCCAAACATATCGCAGGGCCGACTGTTTCCCAATGTGACTGGAATAAGCATGCGGAAAAGCCATCCGGACCAGGAGCTTTGTCCGGATATATCGAGAATAAGGCAAACCATATCTCAGCTGGAGTAGGACTCGCTGTAAGAGAGGTATTTGTAGACGCATCAATAAATGGAGCTATGGCCTTAGATACCGTTACTTGTGAGTTATTTCAATTTGTTAAGGGGAGATACAAAACCAAAGTTGTAGTTCAAAAAACAGATGATGAGACGGTATGTGTCATGGTCTTGACAATGCGGGTGTATATGAGAATCCTGGAAAGGTTGAAAAGAAGGGCTTTATCAAGGTATTTATGGTTTCTTTACTCACATAAGTAGTTTTAATGTATCTTTGTTTTAACTGTTCCCTTTTCTGCAGGAGTTCTTGAAAGAAATCTCCGGTACAAGCTTTGAATTTTAGATCAAATTGACATCCAATAACATGAGGATTGCTGGGGAAAATTTGCATAAAGCTTTCTGTCTCGAGTTGACATTTTCCACAACGAGAATGTATCTCTTTATCCCAAAAGAG
Source organism: Brassica napus (assembly GCF_020379485.1). Classification (NCBI taxonomy): domain Eukaryota; kingdom Viridiplantae; phylum Streptophyta; class Magnoliopsida; order Brassicales; family Brassicaceae; genus Brassica; species Brassica napus. Next base: position 332,040 of record NC_063441.1, on the reverse strand, counting down.
ACTATAACAGGATACAAGTCTCCATTAGAAAGAAAGTGAAAATCCAGATTCTTCTGTCTCATTCCCTTCTTAACCATAAATGTATACTAACTTCTACATCGGATTTTGTGCAGTAATTGAGGAGTTTTTACAAGTACAGGGTTACTCAATATGAGAAGATAAAGGTAAGAAAAAGCCAATGATTTTGTTTTTCCTCGTTGCTAACAATGATTCTCATTGTCTGATATATAGATGTACATATCAAAATTGAAGAAAAACTGGAGGCTGAGTTGAAGTAACGAAGCCACAAATGTTTGTTTGTTAGTCTCATTAACGATGGAAAACTCTCTTTAGGAGGGGGTATATTCAATATAAAGTTTTAAAGTTTGAGGTGATTTGATTTTTGATGAGATTTTTAGATGATTTCAATCAATTGGATAGTTTAAAGTGATTTTCGTTAAACTACTTTAGAATAAACTACTTTAAAAGTTTATGGCCTTTGTGCCCGCGGTCGCAGCATTCTAGCTAAAATCTTCTCCATAACTCGAGATTTTCTTCCAACACCGCCTCAATATCTGCACTAACTTTGTCTTCCATAGTTGGAATCTTGGTTCTCGGATTATCATCAACGTCTGCAAATTTCAGCCCTAACCTCATTTGACTTTGTTCTTGCAGGTGTTCTCTTCATGTCTATATTCCTTGTTGATGCGGCGTAGTGGCAAACGAAAAGTTAGAAGTGGCGAAATGCTCACACTTCCATGTTGTCCTTGACCTTGTTCCAACTGGTTAATTTTTTACTTCTACCTGACGTGGGGAATCTTTGTCGTAATGATTGAATTTCTACATCTTCCAAAGGAAAATACAATGACATTTTGTTAGTTTAGTCAACTCTTTTTATATGTTTTTTATTTCATCACTTTCCCAGATCAGGGTATAAACGATATTAAACGAGTTATGTGAAAAAATGATCCATTACTTCACGCCACAGATCCACCAATCGTTTTTCAAAATCGAAACTTACAAAAGTTTATAATGAGGTACTTCTCTTACCGTGCTTAACAAGTTAACCAATGACAACAGAAAAAAGGCCTCCAAGCGAAAATCACAAGCTTAACAGCTGGAATAAATTTCTTCTTCTCAATCTAACCTTCTCGCTGGAGCTTCTTCAGTTATATACACACTGACACCAAAATTTAGAACATAGCATCTGATTCCTCTATATCTTAAGGCTCCTTATCTCTCGTGACTCTTCCACCAACGGAGTTTCCTTAAGCGAAAACTCATCAAGACTATCATCTTCCTCTGCTGAATCAGCCTTAAGCTCTTTGAACATGGCCATCACTTGTATCATTGTTGGCCGCTTAAACGGTCGATCGTCCAAACACTGAGACGCGATCTTCAAGTAGTGAAACAGCTCAACGTCTCCTGATTTCTCTGTTACAAGCTCCTGGTCGAGAATCTCAACTCCTCTTTTCTCTCTGTAGAGCTGTTTCGCCCACCCGACAAGGTTATTGTCTTCTCCAAACTCCCCTGGATCGATCGGTTTCTTACCAGAGAGAAGCTCAAGAAGTATCACTCCGTAGCTGTAAACATCCCCTTTAGCTGTACACCTGAAACTCTGGTAATACTCCGGCGGAACGTACCCTGGCGTACCTGCCAGCGTGCTCACGCTCAGATGTGTGTCTAGCGCGCTAACCAGCCTCGCCATACCGAAGTCCGAGACACGTGCTTCCAAGTTTTCGTCGAGAAGAACGTTGCTAGACTTCATGTCTCTGTGTATTATGTGAGGAATGCAGCTATGATGCAGAAACGCTAGACCTCTTGCAGCTCCAACCGCGATCTTCTTCCTCGCAGCCCAGTTTAGAAACACGCCGCCTTTTCTTGATACCTCGTGAAGAACAGTTTCTAAGCTTCCCCATTTCATGTACTCATAGACAAGAAGCCTCTCTTCACCGATCTTGCAGTATCCCAAAAGAGGAACCAAGTTTCTGTGTTTGATTTTACCGATTGTTTCCATCTCTGCCATGAACTCTCTATCGCCTTGCCCCGTGATTCGGATCAGCTTCTTGATTGCTACCGTTGACCCGTCTTTGAGCTGAGCCTTGTAGACTTCTCCGAACCCGCCAGAACCGATCATAGTCTCTGCGCTAAACCCGTTTGTGGCTTCAAGAAGATGCGCGAAAGTGAGTTTTCTCAGCGGCTTCTCGAAAGTGGCAACGTTGATGCTAAGCGGCTCAGGGACGCTAGAGAGCTTCCAGCTACAACTTCCAGAAGTGGGAAGGCTCTCAATGAACTTCTCCCTCTTCTGTTCCTTCTTCTGAACTTTCCACGCCCTGTAAAGTGCCATGACTAGCATCACAAGACACATGAAGGAAAACCCGATTCCAGCGATCACAGCGGTTGCAACGGTCTGCTTCTTGGGGTGGACTTGGGCTGTAACGGGCCGCCGAGGAGCAGACCCGCAGGGACGCAAAGGAACGCCGCAGAGGCCGGAGTTGTTTGCGTATCTTGTGACAGGGAACGTTGTAAGCTGGCCACCAAATGGGATCGGACCGGTGAGGTTGTTGTTAGAGACATCAAGATCGCTTAGGAAAGAAAGCGATCCGAGCGACCCAGGGATGTACCCTTGAAGATCATTGTGAGAGAGATCAAGAACACCAATAGCTTTCAGTCCTCCAAGACTGTCCGGTATGGTTCCGGTTAACCGGTTATGTCCCAAATTCAAGACCTGGAGGTACCCCATGTTACCATAACTGGGAGGTATAAAACCGGACACAGAGTTGTACGAGACGTCGAAGTAGATCATGCTTCCGTTTGCATAGAAAGTATACATTGTCATCCCTGAGTATATCCGCGTCGCGGGACACGAATGAACCATCGGAAACCGCTCCAGCCGTTCAGCACGAATGTCTTCAAACTCAACTAGTCCTCCCGCACCTCTGCAATCAGTACCGCCTTCGTTCCTCACAAACGCAAACTGTTTACCTGAAACACTCCCTGGCATTACTAGCCCGGCCTGGCTAGCTAGCTCGCCAGGGAGTGGCCCGGTTAGATTGTTGCTGTTGAGATCGAGCCAGATTAGGCTCTTGCAGTCCCCGAGCTGAGGTGGGACGCTCCCGGACAAGGAGTTGTTCCCGAGCTGCAAGATTGCTAGTTTGGTGAGATAACCGATTCCGCTAGGGATGGTCCCGGTCAACCGGTTGCTTGAAAGAGAGATCCATATCATGTTGGTGCATTTGGAGATTGAGTCAGGGATTGAACCGGTTAAGAGATTGTTGTTGAGGATGAGAGTCTCCAAGTTCCCTCCTTTGACGCAAACACCTTCCGGGATTCTCCCGGTGAGATTGTTCGCCCACATGACCAAATCAGAGAGGTTCGGCAACATCCATACCTCATTCGGAATCGGTCCCGTGAGAGCGTTGAAGCTGAGATCGATCGTCTTCAAGCTCTTGCACATGCCGAGCTCCATAGGAACTGTTCCCGAGAGGTAGTTGTTAGCCATGAGAAGCTTTTCAAGAAGCGGTGAATAGCTGCAGAAACCAGAGGGAAGGTTCCCTGTGAAGCCATTCGAGCTTAGATCAAGAACACGGAGGTTTGTGCAGTTGGTGAGCGAACTCGGAACAGAGCCTGAGATGTTGTTGTACGCCACGTACAGATACGCGATCCCCTGAATTTTACTCACGACGGTGGTTAAGAACTCGCCGGAGAGGAAGTTGTTTCCGAGGTTAAGGCTCTGTAGCGAGACGCACGCCGCGAACGGCGGAGGAAGCTCGCCGGAGAGAGAGTTTCCGGAGAGATCGAGAGTCTCCAGCGTTCTGCAGAGTCGAGAAAGCTCCGGCGGGATTTCGCCGGAGAAACGGTTGTGAGCGAGGGAGAGATGCTTCAGATTCTGGAAGATTCCCCAGTACTCTCCGCCGCCGGGGATTTTTCCGACGAGGTTGTTCCGGGAGATGTTCAGCGTCTCGAGGAGTTTGCAGTTGGTTAGAGAAAGAGGGAAGTGATCGCCGGAGATGTTGTTCTGCGAAAGGCTGAGGAAGGTGAGGTTGCCGCAGAACCCGAAGCTGAGATCGGAGAAGTCGCCGGAGAAGTTGTTGTGAGTTAGGTCGAGGTATTTCAGCGACGCGGGGATGAAACTCTCCGGGATGTCCTCGGATAAGATGTTGTAGGAGAGATCAACGGTCGTCAAGGCTTTAGACGACGGAGGAGAGCCTAGTTTTCCGGTGAGCTTGTTGTTCGAGAAATTCACGGAAACGAGATTGGTACATGTCGAGAAGATGTAGTCAACCATTGAATAATCGGATAACGAGTTCGAAGACAAATCAAGATTCTGAAGATAACAGCCGTCGCCGGAGGAGGAGGAAACAGAACCAGAAGAGAAATCGTTTCCTTGTAAGTAAAGATTCTGGAGACTAGTTAACGCCGTGAGGTTAACTAGGTTTAGGGTTCCAGTGAGTCCGCCGTTTCGGAGGTCCAACCCGATGACTCGACCGTAGTCAGAGCAAGAAACGCCTCGCCAGGAGCACGAGCCACGGCCCGACACGTGTTTCCAGTTACCGAGGATGTTGTTAGGGTCAGACTTGACGGAGGTTTGCTTGAACGCCGTTAACAGAGCAGTTTCGTAGGAGTTGTTTTCGTCGCTGATTAGTCTTTTGCCATGAGTGGTCATCACTATAAGAGTTGCGGAGAAACAGATGATTAACGATAACAGCTTCATTTCCACACCGAGTGTTTCGATCAGAGGCTTTATAGAGATTGATGATACTCAAAGGAGTAAGGATCTTCTTCTGACTTGTTCTGATTCATTTACTGTACTCAGTTCCTCCAGAGCTTGGAATCTGAAAATAAAATAAAAAACAAAGTGAGCTTTTAGAAAGAAAAAAACGGCAAAGAAACAATTTTTAATCAAGAAAGAGTTGATATACATATATGAACCTTGTTCAAGAAGAAAACAAAGAGTATAACCTAAGTTTGACAGAGACGATTGTGACTGTGACTGGAAGAATAGAGAGAGACAGAGTATCACTAGTGAAGAAGACAAGAGAAATTGTTTTAAGATAGTGTTTCTGCTCTCAAGTACGATGTTGCAGAGATGGTCGGACTGAAAACAACAAAAGTTGGATATTTTTTTTCTTTCTTTCCAAAATCAGATGGTTTAAGATTCCGTAGTGAGAAGAAGTGTTTACATAGAGAGGAAACCTTTTTTAGCAAGACCAGTTCACCAAGAAGAGAGAAAGAAAAGAAAAAAAAAGTGATTTTTCAGGAACAAAACAAGAATTCTCCCAGGAAAAAAAAAGAAGAAAGAATTTTCCTTTTTGATCTTGCGTAAATGAAGAGCTAATGGGTGTCCTTGTTTGGAAAGAAATACCAATGGTCTAATTGTTGTAAAAAAATGAAGGATTTCTTTTATTAATTCAAAAATAATATTCTCTTTGCCGGAAAATTGCAAACAAAAATATAATAATAAGAAAAATTGGTAAATAAAGGAAGAAGAAAAAGTAGGAAAAGAAAAAGCAGAAAAAAATGAAGACATAATCCTCCAGAAAAGAAGAGAAAACATAATCATGATACTAAAGATTAATTTTCTCTTTATAATCTCTGTCTAATCATCAATTATCTCGTATTACTTTAATCATGAAAATAATGTTTCACAAATTAGTTAAGGTCGAATTTCACGGCGAAATTTATGATTAATATTATTGTATTATTAGTCTAAATCTTGCTTGTTTTGGGGGTTAGATGAATTACCCGGCACGTATGTAAAGATGATTATAAGGTCTCTCGTTCCCATGTAAGTAAATAGCTGTCTCTCTGCTCTAACATATAGTTCAAAGAAAGAAAGAAATATGATTTTTTAAAAAGATTGACGATTGTTACGATAAAGGCCTACTTTTTCCCTTATTTTTCGTATGTTTCTACGCATTTATGCAACTTTCTAACCCTACACGGCACCAAGCACTAAGCTTATTTTAATTCAAATGAATTTAACAAGTAGTATGGTTATTATAATTTGTTTATGGTCCTCGTTTTCTTTTGTATATTAGTTAGCGGCCCCGCGTATTGTCTTTATTTATATAGTTGCCGCTTAACTTTTGGCAACTGTCGCATTTTATCCAGTTTCTACCTAAACCGCATCTATAAATAATGAAATAGTTCGTAGCAAAAAATAATAATAATAATGAAATATAGCTGTATTAGCTAGTCTTTCGAGTATCAAAGTGCAGTGAGTATAACTAAGAGAAACTTCCTTGCAGTAGGCCTAGGCATTTTAACGTGGATCCGAAAAACCCGAATTGGAACCAATCAAAAAATATTCGATTTGGAACTGGATCGAAAATTTATAAGTATTTTTTGGGTTTAAATTTTTTTTACTCGAAAGAACCGGAATCGAAAGGAACCGATCCGAATAGACTCGGACCCAAAAAACCGACTTGAATAGACCCGACCCAATAAGAACCAATTTATACCCGACTTAAAAATATGTATATCTAATACTATGATGATTTTGTGTTATATTTTATATAAATTACTTTATGGTTTAGTTGAAATATCTTTTGTTAATAATATTTGTTATTATTTCGTAACATTTTTTAAATAATATGAAGCTTTAAAATGTAAAATTTAGAGTTTAAAAATATTTTATTTTAATTATTAATAGTTTCATTTAAGTTATTTTGTAAAATTATAGATATATATGACAAATATCAGCTAAATTTGATGGAATTGGGTATATCATGTCCTTTTCACATCCTAAATATCCGGATCTGATATAGACCCGAAAAATTACGGATATTTTATGGTATTTTAGTTATAGATCCGAACCGATCCGGACCCGAGAAGAACCGATACGAACCCGAACCGAAAATTTTTAAATACCTATTAAAACTAAATATTTAGGATCCGAAAGACACAAACCTGAAAGGAATGCGTCTGAATCCGGCCCGAAGACCCGAATGCCCAGGCTTACCTTACAGATATTTTTTATAGTTATACACATTTATTTTAATTAACTAAAACAAGTTGAAAAACTTTTGATCCATCTAATTTTACTGCTTTAAAAAAAAATTTAAATTTAGCAAAAATTGAGTTTTTTTTTTTTGCTTAATAATTGAGTTTTGTCGATGTCAAAAAAATTGTGTAATAATATTTAACGTTTAAGATATATATTTTTACAGGAAACTTATATAATGAAGTCTAATATATGCTTATGTTAAATGAGATTTATTTACTCGTCCATAGCATATATATATATATATATATGTACAAACAGGAACATTAATTTCAAAAACCCGTGACATCCATCTACATGTAAAAATGAGCTAGAGATTACGGAGAAAAAAGACAAACAAATTTCTTGAAGTGTTAACATATAACATAGTTTATACACATAGAAAATAGGAAAACTAGAGTATCATTTTAAACCTACTTAGCTTGTGTGATGTCCGATGTAAATGAGAATAGGGTCGAGAATTTTTAATTTTAAAAATGGGGCAGGAAAAAGACAAGGGTCCTAGGAAGTAAGTTTATTATTAGTAGGTTAGATAGTAAGTTAAATAAAATAAGAAGGGGTTTTATGAAAAGTCGGAAACGGTTTCGACGCGCGTGGGCCGTAGGGTTGGGCCGTGTACCAATTTTGTCAGTATACTCTACCGCACGAGCGCATATTTTATGACCTCTTTCTACTCTAAAAGATTCTCCCATGCCCACTAAGTATATTTATTTTTATACAGTGTAATGTTAAATTATTCAAGGACTAGAATAAAATATAATTTTTGAAAAGAAAAAAAATCAGTCGGATAATTTAGTTAATTAAATATAAACTGTTACTTTTCTAGCAAAAGGTGAAAACCATCAAAATCTACGACTTTAACCTTTACGAATATTTATTTTTAATTCAAATAAGCATAATTTAAAATAAATTGTGTGAATAATTGTTAATCTTCATCTCAATAAATTTCAAAATATATCTAAAAATAAAATTTAAAATGTTCACTTACAAGTTTGATATATAAAAATTCGTCTTATTTGCCGAAATTATACTAGGTATGTATTTATTTTCTTATTCTCATTAGGCCATATATAGCTTGCAAAAGAAGAAATAGAAAAAGGTGGAAAAGGACATTTTAATGGTCCAGCATATCATTATCAAGATTAGCTAAATGGAAACTGAAGAATAGTTGCATGCATGTCTCTTGACATCTTTCAAGTTTCAAATGCAAAAAGAAGTTCACATATGGAAAATGATTTTTCGAGAAATAAATCATTTTAAATTAAATTGAATTTTTAGTTACACTTTTATACTAAGCTGTTTTCAATTGACAGATTGGAAGATGCTAAGACTATTTTTGCACTTTAATTGTGGGTCTCAACCAGAATGTTGAAAAACCATATTCATTCTTTGTTTGACGTTAAGGACCGACCTAATAATAGTGAAGAAAAAGTTAAGCGTTTTAAATTAATCATTTGTCACCCACTTACCAATATATGTATGACCAGAAAATTCAATCACACTCCCAATCAAATTAGTCAGCTATTTGTTAGTCTTGTCTCTTTTTATTACCAAATTTTACTGTAAATTAAAGCTCTTTTTAGTGAAAATGATTAACGCAAGGGTCCATTACCAGTCATTGCGTTATCTTTCTGGATCTTCTGTATATGATTTATCCATCAAGGTAAAAAAAACCTTTTTAAATTCACAACTTAAATTAACAGTTGTACATCACATACATGCAAAAAGAAAAGCAATTCTATGAAAGAAATGCAAAGGTCAATAAATGCTTTTTTTGTCAAATAAATGCTATATAAACCTTAATAAACGAAGAAACCATATAAGAGAATTCATTGTGTCAGTCACTTATAGAATTTACGATTCCAAGTATCACAATTCACAAGGCTTGCTAAGAACTAATGATATTACATTTTTCTCACCCAACAAATGTTGTATGTATGTTACACACTAGCTTTCTATTTGAGTATATGATAAGAGAGTGTTACTTTTGCGAGAAAAATATTTCAAAAAACTAATAAAGAGGTATTATTTTACGATCATGTTTTCCTCCGATCTAATCAATTGCACATAAGAAATTAAAAAAAAAAAAAAACTATACCAGATTGGCACAAACCCATATCAATGCACATTTGCCGCACCAACCTCCTCGTACTTATCTTTTCTCCGCTCGTTGATCGATCTCCTACGACTCATCTCATCTCTGCGTAACAAAAGGAGTTAGTTTTGCTTAAGATTATGAATTAAATATATCAACACACGCAAACACCAACAGACAATGGAGTGTTTGAAGGTTAAATGGGCAATAAAGGTAAAAGAGAAAACTTTTATAATTACCTGAGAAAAGTCCAGATGGAGTCATAATGAAGAAGGCCAAGCAGTTTCCTCTTTTTCCCTTTGTGACTTACTTCACCTCGTTTTACTACAGGTAGTTGCTTCACACCTCTTGCCTCCATTAACTCTTTGGCCACACCGACCGTCGTGTCTGGATAGCAAGTAATCAAACCGCGTTCTTGGCCTCTATACGTTATTTTCTTAGTACACACTGAGGAAACCGTACATGTATTCTCCTGCAACAAACAAGGTTCATTCAACTCCATTGCCAAAAAAAAAGAGACAGGAGAGTTTGTTATGTTTCACTGCTTACATCTACAATTGGAGAGACCTTATTGGACAAGCAACGTCTAATGTCTCCATGTGTTAGGATTCCGGCTAGAAAATCATCTTCATCGACCACCACAAGGCAGTTTTGGTGGCTGTCTTTAAGAATGTTTCTTGCTTCTCTTAGAGTTGTTCCCAGACAAACCTTCACATAGTTCTTTGGCATAACCCGCAAAACCTTTAAGTCGTCCAGAATAGTTTCTTCATCCAAGAAGGATTTGTGGTCAGGGTTCTCCATCACGGTAAGCTCAAGGGAGTTTGCATTATCCGTGCGTCTCCAAATGCCTTCGGTTTTAAGATGGGACGGTGAAAGAGTAGAGTATCCTCTTCCTGCGTTGCGACCCTCTGAAGAATCACTCTCTTTGTCTTGGTTTACCACAGAGGGGACCCATATTGCTAAACCAACCGCTCCCTGTTAGAGGAAACAGAGATGCATATCAGATCATGAACAAACATGATAAAGATTTTTAAGATACTTATCGCTCTCTATCCGTATAAACTACCTCTGGTTAAAAACATTATAATAGCGAAAAATGATAACTGGTTCATTTCATAGTTTCAAGAGAAGCTTTATTGCTCGATCAGCTAAACAAGCCAACTAGGGAAGCAATTCTTGAATCTCACCCCTCTAAGCGATTTTACCACATGTTATATTTGATAGTACCACATGTTATCTAAGCACCAGAAAGAAACTGAAAGGGAAAAACGTATGGTTACCATGAGAGGAAGCAAAATTCTATAATCTTTTGTTAGCTCGAACAGCAGTAATACTGATGTTAAGGGGACTGAGCACATGGAAGCTAGTGTCGCTGCCATGCCAACCTGCATCACATTAATGAGGACATCTTGATGAGTCAAAATCAGTAACAACAGAAGTGGACACTATCAGAATTAGAAAAAGGATGCATTGAAGTAAAGGCCTGCATCAAAGGTAAAACAATACCAGAGCGTAAGCTTGCGGTTGAGCCACAGCAGCATTACCAGGAATTGCTCTGTTAATAATCTCAGCAGCCGAACCTCCAAACACAGCACCAACAGCAGCACCAATCATCAAACTTGGTGCGTATAGACCGCCTACAAGCCCAGAGCCTTTGCACAAAGCAGTAGCCACAACTTTGGCTGCGGCTAACTGAGCTAATAACCAAATTCCAGGAGCTGAAGCACTCGTTCCAGTATGCAGGATTTCCTCAACATTTGTAAACCCCCAGTACAAAATTCCGGGGTACTTGAGAGCAATCATCCCAGCTCCTAAACCACCTAATGCAGGGCACACAATAGCAGGAAGACCAAATTTGTCTTTGATGAACTCGAATGACTTGGTAAACCACGTGACGAGCCAAGAAAAAACAACGCTGACAGCACCGCACAGCATTCCTAATATCAGGTACAGAGGGAGCTCTGGAGACAAGTGAAAACCATGTTGGGAAACTTATTAGAAAATGCTAGTTGAAGCATATATATATCAGCCTTCGTAATTTAAAGATACCAAGCATCTTTATGATATCATACCCTATCCATCAGGACATTCGATTATAAGCTACTGATCATTTATACCACCAGACTAACTGATAGTTTACAACTGAGATTAAAAGCAAAAGAATAACATACCTGCGGCGGACTTCAGGTCATACGAGGGGACTGTGAAAGCTGATTGAGTCCCAAGCAACGCATTCGACACAGTCGATGATATAACAGAGGCCAAAATTATCATTGCAGTGGTAAATGGAGGCGAGTTCTCGGCACGTAGAGGTCTTAAAACAGTCTCAATAGCAAAGAAACAACCCGCCACTGCTGCATTAAAACCTGTGACCACAAATAACGATCGGTAAATCAGATTTATAACCATGAACGAAATTTCCATATTGGAAAGACCAAATAATTGTAGTGCCTGTCTCAGTGGTCTCATTATAGTAAGAAACACATACACACGAAACCAACATCAAAGTAACCATAAGTAAACTCTTTTTCATTAATTAATACCAGCAAAAAGCTCTGTCTAGTGCTAGAACCTAAGATTCATAGACACATTTGTAGGCTAAGTAGTACATAAATTTGTAGGCTACAGTACATACAAAATTCTGGAACCAAGAGAGTGAGCAAAAAGAACGAGGGGCAATTAAGATTGAATAAGCCAAAAAGATCCCAAGAACGAATAAATACTAGAGTGAACGAGCTGTGCTGCTATTCCGTGCATAGGCAATCCAATAATACACAAATATCAATTATGGACGAGGAGGCATAAGGAATTTTAGAAGAGGTCTAAACATACCAGATGCAATCCCAGAAGCCGCACCAGCTGCAGTGAGAGCTATCCTCCTTTCTCTGTTGTTTTCCATCATTAGCGCAAAACCATTGGCACATGACTTTCCAATGTCAACACTAGGTCCCTCGGGACCCAGTGAACATCCTGTACCAAGGGTCACGGCAGCTTGTATGGCTTTTATCACTGGGAATATACCAGCAAGTAAATCTACACCTTGTCCTTGGGAAGAAGTGGACTGCCTTATTTGATCCAAGATCTCAAGCAAACCATGCATCATTCCTACTATAACACCCCCAGTGACAGGAATCAAAAGAATCCGATGCCACGTGTCGGCTAGTCTCTGCAGACGAAGCCAAGCAGCACCCTCGTTGGGTGTACCAGCCCATGACCACTCATGAATCACATGAACCTAGACAAAAACCACTACTCGAATATCAATCAATATGGATTCAAATCAATGTGCACAGATCAAGATCTGACGCATGACAGCGTACCCCTTTGTTGAAGCCGGCGACGCAAATCCCAGCGGCGACACCGATGAGACAGCCGATAAGAAGCAGAGCCCACTCAGGTGGAGCACTATCTCCCAGCACGTCGTTGCCTTCATCAAAACCGTACTCATCATCGCGATCATCGACGCCATCTTCTTCTCCGGCAGCCGAGAGTGGGGAAGAAGAAGAGGGATGGTGGTGGCTCCTATCGATTCTGATATTCTCCAGTCGTTTGAAGCTCAGACGACGCCCGGAGAGAGAGAATCTCCGATCCAGATGCTTGAGCAGATTTCTAACTCCTCCGGTGGAATTCCTGATGGCCGGAGACTGAGATTCAACGTCGAGATCACCCTCTCCTCTGCCATTGACGACTTCATCTCCGTCGGTTGATCGCAATAGATGCCTGTCCTCGTTGTACTCTCCTCCCGATGACATATCTAATTCCCAGCCTCCGTTACAAACGCATCATCCAACTCGCCGTGATGATTCACGACGGCATCAATCTCTCAGTAACAAATTCTATTCGTCGCCGGTTTTCTTCAGATTTGATCGGCTTTTCAGATTCTATACCGTCTCGCGACTCTCGATGATGAAACACGCGGCATCCGTCGTCGTAAGAGAAAGCCTCACTGTGAGCTTGAGAGAGAATCCAAGTCAGCACTTATGGGCCTTTATTGGGCCTTCCCTTGTTATTATAATCAACAATTTCACTTTAACGCAATAAGTCGATATGTCCGAGTGGTTAAGGAGACAGACTTGAAATCTGTTGGGCTTCGCCCGCGCAGGTTCGAACCCTGCTGTCGACGTTATAATTTTAACTTTTGTTTGACATTTCAGTTTCTGGAAACAGTTGGAGTTCTCGAGAAATAGAAAATAGAGAAACATTTGGGAGAGCAGCTTTTCTCACAATAATTGGTCACAAGAACATTATCCTCCTACACTAGTCTAAGTGCAAAAACCGTGTTGGCAACTCGCACGCCTGTGTTTTAGAATTTGAGAACGCTAATAAAACTTCCGATGAAAACCCATTTGGCTCTCTTGCTCGGGTAGAAATGAGAATATATGAAAGAGAGAATATAAGACGGTTCAAAGAAACCCTCACACAAAAAATAACAGATTCAAAGTTCTGAGATTCAAACTTCAAAAAAAAGATGCAAAGAGGCGGAAGCAACAGAGCTTGCAACAAAAACAAAGGAGAGAAACATGTTTTGACTCATAAACAACAACCAAAACAAAGGATCACAAAACGATAGAGAATCATTCGTAGATCCAAGAATGAAGGCTGCTCTGCCAGTTCACAGGTCCATCAGGGAACCACAACGCACACTCCTTGTTAGCACTCTCCACCGAGTCACTCCCATGGATAATGTTCCTCCCAATGTCAATTGCAAAATCCCCACGGATGGTTCCTGGCTCAGATGCTGCAGGGTTCGTTGCTCCGATGATCTTCCTTCCTGTCAACACAACATTCTTTCCCTCCCAGATCATTGCAACGACTGGACCAGAGATTATGTAATCAACAAGACCACTGAAGAAGGGCTTGGCTGACAAGTCCTGGTAGTGTTTCTCAGCAAAAGGACGGTCCACAGTGATCAGCTTTAGACCTGAGACCATGCCATCAATCAAACCAAACTATCATCATACAATACTGACCAGATCTAAGTCTTAAAATACAAACTACAAACTCAAAAGCTACATCTGCTAGGCTAGTCTCAGTTACGATGATAGTATGCGGCTACCAACTTAAAAGTATTTACCTTTCAAAGTGAAACCCTTCTGCTCGAACCTGCAGATGATTTTACCGACCTGAAGATGAAGCAGACATAATAATCAAGATACTGGCGAGGAAACTCAACAACAAGTTTCTCAAGAACACAGGTAACAATGAAGAGTATCAGTAGAAGCGTACCAGACCCCTTTGGACGCCGTCGGGCTTGATCATGATGAAAGTTTGCTCCATTGTCGATTCTTTTTGATGTTACTTACTAGTCGGCGATACCTATACGCAGTGAAGAGAAGACGTATTTATATAGAAGAGCCCTAGATGCTGAGAATATGCGCTCCTCGTTGTGGGGCTTCACCAGATGGGCCGTAAGATGTTTTGCTTTTCACTATTCAGAGGTCCATTGCCTCACTTGAAACTTGAACATCTATCTATATTATTAAAACTGAAGTACCTTTTAGTACTGTTTGTAAACATGGATAAAACATAAATTAGAATTGTTTGGAAACAAGGATAAAACATAAATGAGAATTGTTTGGAAACATGGATAGCAGATTAATTACTTTCTTTTATTTACACATTTAGTCATTGCATTTATTATAAATTATGTATTTCCTTTTTGTATTTTTTTTTTTCCGCCAATAAGATTTTTTATAATAATACTGAAAACGGGCCAAGCCCAGAGAAATTACAATAAAAGCCCATAGCGAAACCCAAACTCGATCCCCAAATGGGCCCAAAACCCACCGGCCCAACTTGAGTAACCCTAATTCCAAACCGGCGAGAGAGCAGCCGCCTCAAGTTTCAACTGTTTCGATGCAAGGACACGTGACGCCATCCTCGACGACGAGGGGGCACGTGTCGCACGGACGCCTCATCTCCACCACCTAACAACTTCGCCGGAGATCCAACCTTCGGATCTCTCGACCAAACCGGAGCACCGCAGCTCCACCATACCTCTCCGCAAGCGTCTTTGGGCCTCTAAAACCGGAAGGGATCGATCGCCATGGCGAGATCACCTCCACCACCAATCACGACAACCACCCAAAGAAAATATCGCATGCAACCTAACCGTTTCACCGGAGATCTCCTCTCTCCTACGACGCGAGTACAAAACCAAACCCTAAGACAAAGCGATGAGAAAAACTTAAACTAAAAAGACCAAACCCTAAAAGACTAGGGGACGAGATCCGGCGACACGAAGCTGTGATAGCCTTCACCCCCCGGAGACTAGAGCCGACGACGGCGGAACTGAGGAAGCTTCCCCGCCACGGATGCGAGAGCCGGCGGCGACGGATCTGTGAGAGCCTCCGTCCCCCGGAAACAAAGAACGCACAAACTAAACCCCCCATCCTTCCCATCAACGCATTGTGACTCCAAAGCCATAACTCCGGCGGTTAGTGGCTGACCAGAGCTCCGAACTGCAGAAACCAGAAAAGAATAGGAGGAGACAGGAACTGGCGATTTATTCTAGAAGAAAAAAGGATTCCGGCGGCGGCACGGACGCTCACGCGCCGACCAACCGCCGGATCTCCAAAGTTTTCTCTCAAGCTTTCTCTTTCTAACTTTCTCTCTCAAAGTGCTCCAGCCGTTCACTTTCCTTTTTGTATTTTTTATTTATAGATTCTGCCACTACATTTAAAATTAATTTAAATTAATTAATTACAATGGTTGTTGTTTCTTTATAGTGAAAAAAAACTAAAATATATAGTATATCTTATATAAAAGAATTTTAAATATAGTATTACTTTATTTAGTTTAGTCAAATATAAAAATTTCGAGAGTTCAATTTTCAAGAAAATAAAATATCATAAAATTAATAATAATTCATAGAAAACTAATGCAAAAATTAAATTTTAGGCATGTTTTCCTTAACAAAAAAACAACAGGTCAATATATGAATTATACAATTACATCAAATTACATTAAGTTATTAAAAATAATATAATATTATGTACAAATAAAAAAAATTATTATCAAACATCTATATTATAAAATAATATATTTTATTCTCTTTTTTAACGCTGATTTATTATGATATTACAATTATGATATGAGAAAGACTACATAGACGATTCTACTATATATGTACATTACAAAACATAAAAATATATATATGGAATTTTTAATCAAACCAGCGGTTTATGATTTTATGTTAAACACAAATTAAATCAAACATCCGCACGGGGGTGCGGGTCAAGTTCTAGTATATTATTAAAAGAGAAGTACACTTATATATTGACCTTTAAAATTTGCAATTATTTACAATGTAATGCCATTGAGTTATTAAATAGGGCAATTGTCAATAATAGCACCTTTTGAAGTTTATGTCTCAAAAAGAGCACTAGAAGGAGAAAGTCACAAAAATGACATTCATTAAAGGGTAAAATGTCCCTAATATCCTTGGTTTAAATTAAATAAACAAATAAAAAAAAAAATTTTATAGTTTCAGATTATATGTTTTCAGATTCGGAATTTTTATAATTTTTTTTTTATTTTTTTTTCAAATTTTCTTTTTATAGTTTAAAAATAATATTTGAAACTGTTTTATAAATTTTTATTTTTTATTTTAGTATTTTATTTTTATAAAATTTTAAACCCTAATTCCAAAACCCCACCCCCTTAACTCTAAACCCTAAGGTTTGGATTAATTAACCCAAGGGGTATAAGTGTATATTTACCTCTTTAATGAAACCTATTTTTGTGACTTTGAACCTTGAGTGATACTTTGGGAACAAAAACTTGGTTTGGTGCTATCCTAGTTTTTTTCTCTATTAAATAACTATAACCATTAATCAATGTCTTTCTTAAATTAATACTATCTAATTTCCCGAAACGAATGCAAACTAAAAACTTGGATTACATCAAGTCATTAAACCGTAAAATTAGTAAGCATAATATAGGAAAGTAACGAATGACATAGAAAACATTTTTAACTACTCCCATAAAATTATTCACCGAAAGTTGGTTTTCGTTTGTTCCTCGCCAGTAGCTCAATAGCTGCTCTAACGTGTACGGACAGAAATAAATGATTAAGAATTTTATTACTCAAAATACTTACAATTTTTTCTAATTCATAAGCACACGTTCATTCATTCATATCACTCTAGCTGCAAAATCATAAACTGGTGTTCATGTGCTTTATTTCTTTTTTGCTAAAAACTTTCATGTGATTTTTTTTATGAGTAAAAAACCATGTTATATTTTTGTTACTCTTAACATACTTTCATTCAAATCAGATTTTTAAATATTTTCCGAATCAGATAATCTATAATCCTCCGATTTAACCGCAAAAAATCAATTATCTTTTTTATTTCGAAAAAAGAACAGTAACAAAAACACTACATTTACATTATATTTTTTTTACCAGCCTACTTCCTATATTTGTGCACCAGCCTATAAATTTAAGGACATCACTTAAATTTGCCATTTATTTATGATTCTCATTTATTTCCAATTCAAATCTATATTATTAAAGCCAAAATAATTATTTATTCATCATCATAATTACAATTTATGCCACTGATTTAATAATTATTATTTAATTAGCTATAAATCATTTATTTTGGTAGAATATCCTCTAAACAAACTTACCGTTATTCTCTAACCGAAATATTCTCTAATTAATTTTACTGTAAAATTACCATTACTATATATTTTATTAAAACAAAAGTGAATTTTATATGACATGGTTTATTTTATTTTAGAAAGTTAGATTTATTAATATACAACGTAAAAATACTAATTGGTGCTTTAATTTATAAATAAATTACAAAATGGCTGATGTAAATAAAAATTGCAAATTGACGAATATGTTATATAACATATCATTTTGATTGGTTTAGTATCCAACCATAATATGAGCTTAAAAATCGCCGATGTTATATACTACAAATCGAAAACAAACATTCATACGGATGCACCATTTGTGTTATGAATAATTCTATAAATATTTTATATTATAATAGACACCCGTGCGGGTGCACAGGTCAAGATCTAGTAAATATGTTAAAAGGGATTATTAATCCAAATAAATAAGGAATTGGATTAACTGAAATGGAATGTTATATGATAAGTGGAATCAAAAGTGGGTATGCGGAAACAAATGTTATGGAAACGTAGAAGCTAAATTTAAAAAAGGACTAAGAAGAGGAACTTGTTGAAACGTATACAAGAATAATTTTATAAAACTATGACTAAAAATATATGCAAGATTAAAATAATATTATACACAAAATAATTTCTAGTATTAGTTTAATATTTGTATATTTTTATTCTTTCTATTTTAATACTATTATTTTTAGATTTTATATAAAATAAAAATATATTTTATATTTCTTTTAAAAAAAATTATATTTCTTTTTTTAAGAAAAAATATATTTCTTATTTATTTATGACTTTGGATTTTTAAAATAGAATCAAGATTTCAAAACGAAAGCGTAATCTTTCAAAGTGTTTTTAAAGAGATTATTTTGACGAAATTCTGAAAACTTTCACAAGTTTCTAATTCGAATTTCTTTCGATTTTAAAGAAGAAAGCAAACGTCATGTGAAGCTTCCGTTCAACCTGGGAATTAATCTGTGAGTGTGGTAGAGTCGTAAAAATACATGTTTATTCCTCCCGAATATTATTAACAAAGACTTTTTAAAATGTTGTATTTTTTATACAATAAGAGCATTATTCCAGGGTTTCTTAAAACGGAGTTTTTAGAGAAATATAAAGAACTATTTCTTAATTTTTAATTAAAAAGTTAAGAAACTGTTTTTTAGAACATGATTAATAGGAGTTCTTAGGAGTGGATTCTTAAATTATGCTAAAAACCCCACCCCTAAAAACCTCTTTAATCATGGACTTAAAGTACTACTTTAAAAAATAATTTCTTAACTTATTAGTTAAAAATTAATAAATAGTTGTTTATATTCCCCTAAAAATCTCGCCCTAAAAAACCCTTGATAATGATGTTTTAAAAAGTAGTTTAAAAAGACTTGGACTGCAAGGTTGAAACAAAGATGTTGTATAACTGCAAATAGGAAATCCATAACGTTGATCAGTCCTGTCTTTGAGATTAGGCATGTGAACTCGGTTCAGTTAGGTAATTTGGTTTTAGTTTGCTCAAAATTTTGCCTGAGTTGAACCGAATTCTGCATATATTCAGATTATTTCCTTGTTTTTGCCAAAAGAAACTTTCCATATTGTTTGTGACGACAATCGGAATAACCAAGTACAAATGTTATAAATATAGTTCTGAAATTAGTGGATGAACATCATGAGATTTCATTGTTATCATGAAATAAAATCTTAAAATTATAAGAACCTCAAGCACACTAGCTTTCTAGCCACAGATGACTTTATTCGTAAATGCACCTAGTTTCATCTTTGTGTCATTATGTATATTTTTTTTTAACTCTGCAAGTGGATCACGAAATATAATATGTTTCAAACGAAAGGAAGACCCACAGAGGCAGAAACAAGCAGAAGAAACAAAGATAGGTGACTAGATTGGGTAACTTGCCATACAAGTCAAACATATACATAAACGAGAGAGATATAGTTTGAATGAATCAATCAGCCAAAGAAGCTTGGATCGTAGCCATTGCTAGAAGTGGCCAAGACATAGTAAGCAACGATGTGACCAATAGAACCCCAAGCAAGAACATCCACGATGTTGAATCCAACTGGATCGTTCGATTTCAAGAGGCTTACGTACTCCTTGGCACGATCATCTCCCGCTTCGAAGTGGGTCTTCCCGTTCTGCTCCGGCACCTGTTTTGCCACATTCTCTCTCTGAAAGTTGAAGAAGACGAACCGGCCTAGGAAGAGGGAGAGACCTGTGCTGAGGCTAATGACGACGGATGGGCTGAGCTCAGCTCTCACAACGGCGGAGGAGGAAGATCTTCTTCCGGAGGTGGTGGATAGCTTTGGTAAGGCGGAGGAGCCACCGAGTCGGAGAGGACGAAGGCCGTGGAATGAGATGGAGTTTGGGTTTTTCTGGGAGATTACGGTGGAGAAAGTTGTTGGTGAGAGCAAAGCAGATGCGCTTGTCGCCGCCATGTTATCTTCTTATTCTTTGGAGAGTTTCAGTGCAAGAGAGAATGAGTGGTTTTGGATTTATGATCACTTTTGGCTTCTTGGAGGAGACGATACAAGATTTTGCTTGTGAGGATAGGATTCAAGGTTGATGATGTGGCATTCTCTCATTGGTTTGTATTGGATTATGAGATTTCAGACAAGTATTTTGTCTTACAGCCCCTCCTAGTTTAGACTTGTTCCCGTAAAGCGCCTTACATTTCACAGTCATACTAGAAGCAATATTTGCGTTAAAGCCCCAATATATACATTTTGTTTTGTAAAACGCCCAAAGTTTTCTTTTGTCAATTTAGACTACAGAGATTAACACAAAATCAAATTCTTTTTGGGTTAAAACCCTCATAGTTTAGACGGTTCTCCTTATAAGACCCTACTCTATTAACGTTCAATTTAATCCATACAAGTTTACAATCCAATAGAATACAACACAAAATCAGCAGAAAAGGATGAAAACGAGTCCCTAACAATGGATTATAGCCAAATACTAAGCTACAGGCGATCGTGTTGTTTCATCCTGGTCTATCCAGAGTAAAGAGTTTATGCAAACTCAAGCTGAAACTCAAACACTTATGTACAAATACACGAACCTCAACAGTCAACACTCAAAAGCTAACTAAATAGACTATCTGTGAAAACCCCTAGTACTTGCACAACACATCATTTACACCATTGGAGATTTGATTATAATGTTTTTATTTGGACGCAAGTGTATACCAGGCATGTGGTAAGCTCTTTTATTCTTCTGATGGCTCGAACGGTTACATAAATGAATCGAGGTAGGAGTAGTTGTGGTGGCGGCCATACTCAAGGAGACTACCATAAGTACGGTCCCAAACACCGATGAAGAGCGCTTCCGTGTCAGGGCTGCAGGAAATTCCCGATATCTCCCCAAAGAAATCGATCTCTTGCTCTGTTTCATACCCCTTCGAGACATCGTAGACATGGACAAAGTCAGCCGGCTCAGCCATGGCCATGTATTTCCCATCAGATGTGTAGCGGATAGATCGGATTGCTCCAAGGTTACCCCTCAAGACAGCAACAGATTTAGACAGGTTACGAATGTCCCAAACCCGACAGGTCTTGTCTTGGTTACCTGTAGAGAACGTGAGCCCATCTGGGTGCCATGCTGATGCAAAGGAAAAGTCCAAATGTCCTGCTAGCGTTTCCAGTGTCTGTCGGAAACATCCAACTGAGTTAGAAGACAAACATGGTTATTTATTCAGAAGAGTTGATCATATAGAGATAGTGTGTCTGCACCTTTCCAGTGTTGGGGTCTACGAGAAGACCCTCCGGGTTGTCTCCCACAATAGTCAATAATTTACCATCAGGGCTCATAGATATGTGCTGACAATAAAAATTACTCAAACTTAATGTGACACATACACTTATGCCAGTGTAAAAAATAATAATCAACAAAAAAAGAATAGACTTACATTGACTGGCCAAGGAAAGCGAAAGTAGTTAACAAGCTGATATGTCTCCATATCAAAGTCTCTGACTCCACAATCATTATTTGAGGCAGTGAAATGAAGTGCACCACTGCAGACAAACAGACATAGGCCAAAGGGAATGTTAGAAGCTGGAAACTAGCAAAAAAAAACTACATGGAGCAGATACCTGGGTTTGTTATAAATCTCAATTGCATTGGTGATAGCATTATCGTCATAGGTTGTACGGGAACAGAAGCTCACACCAGGTCTATCAAGATGCTGCATCAAACAATTGTGGAAACAGTTGATTAGATTGCATGTCTGTGTAATCCATAATTGGAAGAACTTTAGAGTTTACCTTGCATATAAGTTCTCCTTGAAATCCACCAGCAACTAAGAATTTATCTTTAACTGCAAGCGTACTCACTTGAGTCTTCGTAAATCCCTCCAGCAAACTTCCAGGATGTTTCTGCACCCACACAAGAAAAAACCACTAACTGATGTGGGTTTTAGAAGAAGAATCTCTGATGATTCTGGAAGAAGGAAGCAAACCTCGGATGGGGAAACATGGCCTTGAACATTGAGAATTTCATGCTTTCCAGAAGTCAAAGTAGAGTATTGGCTCACTAAAAATTGTGACATGAGGTACACATCATGCTTAGAAGTTGCCCATACCAAATTCCTCAACTACAATACAAAGATGTACACATAGAAGCTTTTTTAGAACAACAAGAATCCATTTATGTTTTAACTTATGCTGACAGTTGCAGCAATTTGTACATCCCCATTATGCATACGGACTAAAACAATTGGAGTAAGAAAAAAAAGGTAGATATGCTTGGATGAAAACCTGGAAATGGAGGATACTTGATTTGATAGATCTTGAATTCCGCCAGAAATCATAAAAGATGGCCCCTTTTTGTGTAACCATGCAATCCTGAGAGGCCATTAAGCAAATGATAAATAAGTATGTAACAGTTGAAGTTGAAACCAATATTATTGATGAAACAAGCAGACAATAGCTAAAGGGGATAAGAGAATGGGTAGAATATTACTTACTTTCCCGGAGGAATTACCAGAGTTAGGGACATTTTCGTAGTTTTTATACTGGTCTAGTCTAGTTTGTCTGTATTTCTCTCTGGTAATGCTAAGCCTATCCCAAGGAATACCCTGGATGTCTTTGCCTTTACGGGCTTGCTCAGCTGAAGTATCTGCTATTTTATTACTCTATAACCAAAATAAACCCACACAATTTAGTAACAAAAACTATATATATATATATATAGTAGTTGTACATTTCACGGTAAGCATTTAAGAATGGCAAAAACGAATTTGCATAAGACTTATTATGGAGGCATATATATTCTTACAGAGTAGTCAAACTCGTCGACATCGGAGTCAGATGCAGCCATGTCATCACCATGAAAGTTGTCATCTAGATCATCGTCTACATCTTCCATATCATCATCAACATGGTCCATGTACGCAGCATCCTCCTCCGCTTGGTAATTGGACATATTTTATTTATAGTTTGGATAGAAAAGGCAACTGCACATGTAGAAAAAAGCACATTTTATTACAAAACTCTGAAAGCAAGCGACCACAAAAGCCAAATAGAGTAGTTGTAAACATGAATATTGCTCCTTGAGTTGCAACATCTAAAACAAACAAAGCGGTTAGAGGAAAGATAGATCTCCACAAATATTACAATCTTAAATAGAAACTTCATCCCATCATAAGTTTAAAAAAAAACACTTCATCCCATCGCGAAACAAATGAAACGCCTACTAAACCGGCTCCGACACACTGAAAGTTTGGAAATAACGAAACCCAACGAAAACAAGACACTACCAAACATGTAAGTCCAAATCGTAATAAGGCAGGAGCACGACGACTCCAGGAACATAGCAGATAAATTAAAAGGCAGAAACATAGGAGATGTATGCTTCAACAAATTCATTACCTGGCGATGCAATTCCTTCGTGAAAATCCAGAAAAACTCTATTATTAGGTTTTTACATTTACAATAATTTTTAATTGGATTGGCGTTGGTTGAGATCGATTGCGAGAGAGAGAGAGAAGAAGAGATGTTTTTTATTTATTTTTTTTTTTTTCAATCACAGGTTATACTGTAACTGTACAAACGAATCAGACGGTCCTTGTTTTTCCTTATTTTTAAACCTCATTTCTTTGATCGTTGCTTTGTTTACGGTTTTGCCCTTCCATCGTATTCAGTGAAATTTGGTTTTGAGATTATGAGGGGTTGATTTGTCTTTTAACTCATGGCGTTCGGAAGAGTTCCACATTATTTATTAGAATTGCCCACATTTTATTAGTATTTACAATATAACCTCGCCAACTTTTTAAATACTCCAATCATACCTAACTGCAAATCCATCATTACAAGATATTACATCAAATATCTATAGCAATAAAGATGCATTTTCTCCCTTCTCAACACTTTACCTATGCAGACAATGCTCCAAAATTCGCCACGTGTCGCTGTTCCATCCCTCTTCGTTTGATTTTTTTTTGTCTTTTTCGTTTGATTTTTTTGGGCCCATATTATACGAAAATCTCGGCCCACGGTATCTTGGTTATCTTAGAGTGTTCATGTTCAAGCTCAGGCGCCTTAAACATTCATATTTCTATGGTTCCGATAAAAAACAATTGTAATGTTTTCCCTTCTCATAACTCCACCATTAATCTAATCATTAAACTACGCTCCACCTCCCCTCCCACTCCGCTCATTTACTAGCTGTTGTGGAAAAGGATTTGATGGGTATATATCTGTTTATCTTCTTAATTCATTGACTCCAATGATTTTAAAAATCTCCCTCTTTTTTATGGATTTGTCTAATTTTAAAGTGTTTTCGGCTAAATATGTTATGCTTTTCTTCCTGATTAGTATTTAAGACTTTTTTGTGTTTAAGATATTTATAACACTTTTGGAGTCTATTTATGCTCCAATCTTCATGCCTTTCCATCGTCTTTAATGGTTTTTATGTATAGTTCATTTCTTTTGTTGGAAGCTTCTTGAATAAACAGATACTTTGTCATAAACTTAGCTCATCGTTGAATAGTGATGAAGATCATAAATGGCTCTATTTGTCCTTTCTTGATTTGTAGGTCTGAAATAGATTTTCTTTGGATATAATTTAGGTTAAGTTTGGTTTAACATCAAGCTTACACAGAAAAAAGATACTGGAGACAGAGCCATCTCGGAAGATATTCTCAGTGAGGAGCTTCACTCAGCCACAAACAGTTTTAACTACGACAAACAAACTCGGTTAAGGCCGCTTCGGCAGTGTGTATTGGGGTCAGTTCTCCGATGGTTCACAAGTATATTTATCTCAGCGTTTCTTCTCTTTAACTTAACTGTTATGTAGAACGTGCTTCTTATTTATAACCTCATCATGTGAGGTGAAACATTCTGCTGGCCTATTCGGTTTTTTTCTGATCATTTGTGTTCTTGCAGGTTGCAATCAAGAGGCTCAAGGTATGGAGTCACAGAGAAGATATAGATTTCTCTATTGAAGTTGAGATTCAAAAGAAATTTTGTGAAATCGTTAATAAGAGACTGAAAGAGGAAAACATGGAAGAGAAGCTGAGAAGTTTGTCTTGGTGGGAGTCGTGGGACTAATATATGCTTAGATGGAGCCAGAGAAGAGACTGACAATGTCTGAAGTGCTCGAGATGCTAATGAATGAATCAAAGAAGAAGATGTTGTCTGAACTTGAAACCAATCCTCTCTTCAAGAATCCATATAGCAGCAAGGAAAACTGTAGAGAGCATCAGGAAGTTTCAGATGAAAGCTCAGAAGTGATCTCAGAAGAAAAAGATCATCATCAATAGGATTTTTTAAAGCACATGACATTTATTTTCTCAGATTAGTTTTTACCATCTTCTGTTAATTATACTAACACATAACAAAGCTACTCCATTTCCAAATTTCTACTACCATGCTTCTCCACTGAAACTTCCATTAAAAAAGTATGAAAACGAAAGTATTTTATTTAGTTTGTTTATGCCAACTTCATTTTGTACATCCTTATGGTTGCTTCATTACAGTTTCTTTGAATTGGCCCAAGTCACCAAACTTTAACCGTAGAAAGAGCTGCAGCAAAGTAGTAAAATCATCATATCGTGAGGTGAAAGAGAAGTATTCTTCTCGACTTCGCCACAGTGTTGATGGTTGGAAGCAAGAATCCAAAGCGAGTAATGGCCTGAGGATTTCAAACATAAAAATGATCCCAAAGAAAACACCACCAAAGTCTGAAAAGGTTTATGGAAAAAACAAGAGTGGTCATGAGGAGAGCTAGGTGGAGTGAAAAAGAGTTTTGTGTAATCCAAAAATCTATGTAAATACATTTAAAAGCATTTTAGTAATTTATAAAAGGTCCAAATATATCACATATTTTGTGTTACTGAAAAAAAATTGAAAAAACAATGATAAAAATAAATTTCACCACTAAAACGCCTTTAACTTATGTATTGTATCTACTTCCTTAAAGTGATATGTAGTCTTAAACTACCAAATTTTTTTTTTGGTAAAAATGTAAAGATATTATTACCAGTTTTTTCATTTTTGACAGAATTACAGAGAATGACAAGAAACAGACAAACGAAAAAAAATACCTAAACACAAACTCAAGCTAGCTATGACAAGGCAAGGCAGACACAATAACCAAAACCGCTATCCCGAGGCTCGACCAAATCCGCACTCCGCTTGCCGCAAAAGAATGAGCCAAGTTCAACCGAGAGTCGAAACCCGGTAATTTTGGCCTCCCCGGTGATTCGCTCTTAAAAATAATGGCCCATTCGAAAACAGCTCGCCGAAGGCTTCATAGCACTTGCCCACACGAACATACAGCAACAGCAGAGGCCTAGCACACCCGCAATAACCAAACTGAGCATTTATTAGGCTCAAAAACGACCTGAAGGGTACGAAGCCCACACTACACCACAGGAAAAAAGGCGGATTTGGAGTACCAGCGGCTTCAATGCCGCAATCGGTTCATAACCTGCACAATGAAGGAATTGAACAACAATACCATCATTTATCAAAGACAAATGCCGGCGCTGGGATGTGATGTCCAAACATAAGTTGCCATCGACGAACACTCAGGCGACGGAGACCACCCAACCACCCGAAGTTCAACGCCAAATGCCCAAAATTATTAAAACAATGGTTATATTGTTTAGTGAAATTTTGATGCTTTAAATGAACCATAACACATATAATCTCAATTTATTATGAGGTATCTGTACACTAAATAATCCATAAATTTTTGAAAATAATTAGTCTCTCCTAATATTTTGAAGATTGTAATATAAACTTTGAACTAGGAAAAAATTAAACTAATTATTATAAAAAATATTAGCATATAAATATTTATATTTTGCGTTTATAACAAGAAAACAGATCGTGAAATACACAGCAAGAACAAAATTACTTAAAAATATTATTGAAAACCAAAACTTATAAAAAATAAAAGTCAGAGAACAATAAAACCTTACTAATGAAAAAAAAATTCATCATTTGTTTTCAAATATCTATCAATATTATGAATTTAATTTATTATATAAGTTTGAATAAGTTTTATTTCCAAAGGATTAAAACAAATCCATAGGTAGAATATACTCTCCCCGTTGATAGTCATGATCTTCTGTATTATTGATGATAACATTCAAAACTCAAAAGGGTTCAACCTTTGTCCAATCAACCTTACAAACCAGTGATCACACTGCAGCCGGGAAGGACAAGCGAGTCGCAATATAGACAAGAAATCTAAATAAATTTGTAGAATATAAAACATTATTGGGAAAATTGTTTTTTTAGAGCAAAAAAATGGTAACTATGTCCTTTTATACTAATCTATACTAATTTATGTCCTATTAGACTAATTTTTTTCAAAATGGCAGTAATGCCCTTAAAATTATAATTTTTTTATTTTTTTTCGTTTTTTTTTTATTTTTTTGTTCCTTTTTCGTTTTTTTATTTTTTTTTTAAAATCGATTTTTTTTTTCAAAATATAAAAGTGAATATTCCCAAATATTTTGTTTCCATATTTTTAGGAACTGATTTTTTATCCGTAGAATACAACTAATATGTAGAAATCGGTTTCTACAGTTTTTTAGAATTATAGTAATGTTTAGATTTTGATTTCTACATGTTTTAGATTTATAGTAAATCTGTAGAAGTCAGTTTCTACGTGTTTTAGATTTATATTAATGTGTAGATTTTGATTTCTAAAGATTTTAGAATGATAGGTTAAGCGCGGAATGTGTATTCTAAATATTTTTAGAATACTCCTATTTACGTAGATCACGTATTCTAAACATTGTAGATTCAATGGAAAAAGTGGATTTCGTTTTCTACTTCGTAGAATGTCATTTCTACTTTATTTAGAACATAATATGAAATTTATAATTTTAACTTTTTTATAACTGGAAAAAATATCACTAAGTTCATATAGGTAGTTTATCAAAAGTTACTATTTTTCCAAAATTTTTTTGTTTGTAAAATTATTTATTAAATTTATTTTCAAAAATATTAAAGGGTGTTATAGGAAAATATGACACAAAATATAGATTAGTCTAAAGGGACATAGTTACCATTTTTTTGCTCTAAAAAAACAGTTTTCCCAACATTATTTCTTCATTTTTAAAAACTCTTCGAGCAAAAATCAAATACTAATAAGGATATTAAAAAATAATATATATATATAGTATAAATGATCAGAGAAGCACAAAAAGAATAGAAATAAAATTATCTCAACTATGGGCTTACTTAAAACAAATAGATAAATTAATATATATCGTTAAATGAAAATATCTTCACTAAAACTTTTTCATTTATGAAATTTGGTTAACTACAACTAAAATAAAGCTGGATATCGTATCATAAAACAAATTTCAACTGGAAAATGATAAAAGTAAAATTAAATAAATTAAATAAATAAATAATATTTCATACATCATAATCAAATCATGAAAAATGATAAATAAAATATTTTTGAAATTCGCGCGGACAAACCACTAGATCCTAAATAATAATGGCTATTATACTTCTTCACAACCTCTTTTCTTCTTGCTTTCATGTTATTAACCAAATAAAGAGAGACTCGTTGTGTTTTTCATTATCATAAGTTCATAACCTTAAACAGGATCTCACACTTTTCTTGTTTTTTTCTAGTCTAGTTTCTTCTCTACTCTGATTACAACAAAAGGCTTTGAAATCAGCTTTTATACTCAGAACTCTCATCTCAAATCTACATTCTAAACCATCAAAGAATTTCTCTGTCCCTATCTTCTTCTTCTCCTTTTTTCTAACTTAAAGAAGTGGAAGTAGATGGACCTATGAGAAAATAAACAAAATGGCGTGTGGCCCAAGTTAGAGGAGTAAGAATATAAAGAAGATTCTTCTTTTAGAAAATATGTTCTCTTTCTCTGTATGTGCAGACGTCTGGAGTTGTATTTATGCAAAAACTCAGCAGAAGATGTTGTCTTCTGTTTTTTTCTAACAGAACAATCTTCTTCTCTGCACAAAATAGAACAATCTATGGGTGTTAGCTCAATCTCAATATTCTTCACTACAGATAATCAACCTAGGGGGGACTTAAACTTACGTGAAGCTGGGACTCTCGTAAACTTTCCAGCATTTCAGTTATTTCCATCTGTTTCACCACTGTAGCGTGCAAAACCTGCAACCAAATGAAAAAAAAAATGTCAATTCCAAGCTACAATTATGCAGAGCTTGTGAGAAACGAATTAAGGAAAAGCAGGCAGCATATTATTACCCGCTTTGTTTTCACAAGATCAAACTCAACCGATTTGATTCTGTCTAGAGAATCCATCAGCATTCTCTCCTTCTCTACCGGAATCTCAACCGGTTTGTTCCTCATTTCCTCGTACACTTTCTCCAGTTCCTGAATACGTTCCAAACAGGGACGAATCTTGTCTTTCATTGTGGTCTCTGTGGGAGCTGAGATGAGTCTGCTCCTGTTCTCATCTTCCGTTGGAATTGAAGGAGTAATGGTATTCTTCCTCCTCAAAATCTGAAACGGGATACAACGAAAAACTGCTGCTAGTTTCAGCAACAACGCAAGTATTCTTTTCGCTACGTTCTCAGTTCTTATGATGTCCATTGTTCCCCTTAAATCGTGAAGCCATCGGATGATGGGAGTACCTGGAAGATGAAATTTAACATGTGAGAAAACTATTTGCGGAATTCGTGATTTTCAACGCTAAGGGCCGTTTGATTAACAGCAAAGCCTGAAGTATAACCTGGTGGAGATGTTTCACGTTTTAAACCGAGTGTTGCTTGATTGAGTTCGATCATTTGGTAATGGGATTGCCTTTCTTGTCCTTTTCGGTTTGTAGCTATGTTAGGTATGTCAAACTTGTCATCGCAACTATAATAGCCGTTAACATCTGATGCCCTAGCCTGCTACATAGATCATATTGCTCCAGTCAGTGTTATGAAACTAGAGTGGTGCTGTGACACAAATGTACCAACACAACAAATAACTCACATCCTCAGAAACTGGATTCACATGAGCAGAGGCTGAGCACATTCTTCCAGTTAGAGAAGTAGGAACATCAGAACATGATTCAGATTCTGCTGCTGAACTCTCAGCTTGCATAGCCTAAAAGTTCAAAGCTGATTCGTCAAAAAATAAGTTCTAGAACATAGATATTGGCTTGAAAGTGCCATTTACCTTTGATGGATGTATACTTATGTAGGATGAAGAAGAATTCTGCGGGTCACTCAGCTTCCTACTGATTTGCCTAAAGAGTGATGATTCTCCATGGTAGAGAAGCTGATACAAAGCACATTATCTAAAATCAGTTTCATGTAAAAATACAGATTAAATTATAAAAAAAGATGTAGATATTCATTATGAAGTTGATAGAAAGTTATAAAAGACCTTCATTATTTCAGGATCATTCCAGGGTCCTTTGTTAGAGCGAAGACACCCTCCCTCGCCAAAGCAAGAGCATGAACCTCCGAGGAAGTCTGGCAATTGACTACAAGCACAGACCATTTGGATCTGGTAAGTATTGGTTTCAAATGATATCTGATTTGAATGGAAAACAAACTACCTTGAATCAATGACTTCGTGTAATTTGGATAAAGATCTGGGGTCTAGTACCTGCAGCATCAGAAATAAGAATAAAGTACACATGGCAATAATTGGGTAAAGAGAAAATTAACTAGGTTGAGAGCAGTACATGTATCTTTGCAATGGTCTTTGCGTCAAGAAACTTCTGAGCAGCAGGCCAAAGCATCTTCTTGAAACCTGTTCCAGCATTTACAATGAACATTCTGTGCAAAGTCTGCAAAAAAAAATTGATGGTTTGAAACAACCTGGTATGTATATGCGATGTAGATATAAATTGAGAAACTAAAGTACCTCAGGGTAGTAGCTGTTGTCTATCTTCGACATGGCAGCCACAAGATTCACAGCTGTTTGTGAAAAATTCTT
The DNA here is from genome assembly GCF_020379485.1 of Brassica napus. Taxonomy (NCBI): domain Eukaryota; kingdom Viridiplantae; phylum Streptophyta; class Magnoliopsida; order Brassicales; family Brassicaceae; genus Brassica; species Brassica napus. The sequence continues at coordinate 300,912 of NC_063441.1, read as the reverse complement.
CATGCCCTGTGATTAAACATGAGACACTCCATAGCTAAGAATGTGGATGCACTAAAAGAGCAAGGTCTGCTTCAAAGCATAGCTTAAATTAAATACCAGTCCTTGCACATCCAGTATTGTAGTCGTGGAAAAGATTCGACGCTTTGCTGCAATGGAGCATGCAGGGAATTTCTCAAGGAGAGCTCTCTCAAACTCTTGCACATGGTATTTTAGATATCTGTCAATGGTGGTGATACGCATAAGCTTGGAGGGATGAGCTTTTCCAAGCCTTTCAATGTAGACAGGTCTTCCTTCCTTGTCAACTCCATGATAGCCTTGAGGATAGTATTGCAGAACTTCTTCCAGTTCTTGAAATTCAAAATCCTACATAAAAATATTTGATCTTGAATCCAACTAATATTATATAGAGCAACAAACAAAGCTGGTTTCCAGCTTAAATCAATGGCTTCCTTACCTCTAATATGGTATCTGTCCCATACTCTTTTCTCCATCTAAGCATGTCTTCCCACATCTGGATGGTTTTTTCAATGTTGAAATCCCTCGCTTTCAAAAATCTATATTTTTAAAATGAAGAGTTATTTAGCTGTGACAACCCCTTTAACAACACATCACAATGTAAACTTAAGAAGGACAAAATGAAGTAACCTGAGAAGAGTATGGTACTCATCATGTCTAGGAGGTAACAAGTCTCTCTCGAGAAGGTTACGGCGGAACTCAAGCACAACGCTCTCTTCTTTCTCATCCCTTACATCTTCAATAGAGACAACTGGAGGAAACCGGTAGTCAATCTTCTTTTTCCCTCTTTTCTTCAGAGAATGAGTGAACTTGGTGGAAGCGTTAATGGCCTTCTTCTTCAAACTCCCGATCTTTGAGCGGCGTCTTTCATCTTCTTCAGAGATTTCAAAGTCTGATCTTCTCTCCCTGATTTCGTCAAGGGCTCCATTTTCTTCAACTCCTTGAAAAAGTCAAATCAAAATAAGTATCAGACAAAGTCTCAATATCTATCTTGCTTGTGTTACTGTTATGTCATCCACAGGGAATAATTTATAACAAACAACAACAAATTGTGTACCTGACATATCTCGATCAAAAGGGAAAGATTCTGGTTGATGCAAAGCGGATAGAGAGGACATGCATGTGCTTTTGAGTTATACGACCATCACTTGTGAGACAATAATACAAACCTGCAGGAACAGAGAGTAACGGTTAGTCAAAGAATGAGAAATTAAACTAAAGCAGCGATTACAACAAATCCATTAACAAAAAAAAAAAACAGTAACATAGAACGTAAAAAAACTTAACCTTTGTGTTGTTGTTCTCGATAAATTCTACCACAACAGAGTAATCATATCACCATCTTGATTTTGTGTCGGAAATGGAGCAGAGAGCCAGGAAAAAAAAAAAAAAAAGAATCCAGATCTGCTCTTAAGGTGGGGCTTAAGAATGCATTTAACTTCGATTCCTATGCATTTAAAGTCTTCATCCTACACTTGTCTTCCCCTGAAGAGAAAAAAAAAAAAAAAAAAGGGAAACGCATCATCACTTCAAGGTCGCCATAAATGCAAAGCTCGAAACTTTAAATGAAACGAAACCGTTAAAAATGAAACAGCAAGCATGGAAACGAAGACCACGAATCTCCTCATTCTCTCCTCACCGACACTCTTAGATATATCTCACAACAATGCCGATTGAAAGCAATCGGATCTCACCCACCGACAAAACAGTGAAAATGAAACAGGACTCCAAACTCTGAGGTTTACCTTAATTAAAAGATGAAACCACGATCTCATTCACCGATTCCAATACTCCCCACAAAAACGATCGTAATCTAGATCGGATTGAGAGATTGTTATCGAACGGCTACAAACGTTGAATTAAGAGACGAAGACGCAATCATACGAAAACTCCCCTCCCCTCCCCTCCCTCGGATAAGTAAAGATGTTTGATAGATCTCGCGTGTTGTTCTTCTTTCTTCTACTTTTGTTAGTCTTGAGTTTCGCCACTTAATTATATTCCCTTTTGCATTTTTTTTCATTTTCTAAAAAATACAAAAATGTAACAATAAATTAAAAATTCGATAGGTTTGGTATTTTCCTGTTGGTCCCCTATTCTTCTGTAAAAACAATGGGGGAAGGTAAAAAAAGGTTGCAAGCAGCTTTTATCTTTACCCTAACTTGGTCTGCCTTCATTTTGCATGCCTTCTGTCCTTTTCTTCCCCTTCTCCCTTTTTTACTACTGAGTATTAAATTATTGAGATCCAAAGGTAAGATTTCAACTTCCCATTTTTTAAAAAAATTATTTGGTTCTAGTACATTTGTTTAATCAATTGTTCTATTCATTACATGTAGCAAGTACACTACTCTTTCCAAACATCACTATCTTCATTTACATTCTTCTTGGCTAAATGTAATAACAGTATTTGCTTCTTCTTTTTTAAAAATGTTGCTTGTAAAATCAGATATTTAAGTCTTACACAGTGAAATACATTAAGACAGAGAGATTAGATGAAGACAAATGAAAAAAAAAAGTTTAAAAAAGATTGGTTTGTTTCTCTCGTTTTCTATACAACAGAGATCATTTTGTTCAAGTTTGGGATTTTTAGTTGATTTACTATTACTTCTACAAAGTAGTACTCCCTCCATTTTTTTCTAAAAAATGCATATTCTAGAGAGAAAAAAATTATTTCAAAAAAAATATTTTTTATATTTTCAGTGCAATTTTTATCAATTAATAATGATAAATTGTGAAGCTCAAGAACATTAATGCGTTTTTAAACTTTTTATTGGCTTAAATGTATAGAAAATTAAAAATTTAAAAAAAATATGCAGTAATAACTAAGTTTTAATATGTTTTATTAAAAAGTGTGAAAATTCTAAAAATATGTATTATTTTGAAACGGAAAGAGTATTTTCTAATATAATAAGTCCGGACACATAATTTCTGTATCCATTTATTTTTGAACTATTAACCACTTATTAGCAATAAAAACCTTGTACTATTTAATTCAAATCGAATTACAATTTACAAGCAGAGGAGAACTATTCAAAGTTGTTATCTTGCTTATGCATTATATTATATCTTTATTATCTAGTTCAAAAAAATTTTAATGGTTGTAAAATTAGATAGTATATCTGCACTTGATAAATAAAAGACTACTCAATTGACGTAATAACTGATTTATTAATGAGGTGAAAAGGGTTGATTAACTTTGTATCTTACCATGCGTAAAGTTTCTTGTGTATTGTTCTAGAAGAATTAAAAGTGTTTCTCAAAAGACACGAAAGGTGTTTTGTTTTGATTAGAACAAAAGAATGGTGGTAATCAACTGGAGTAAGTTGACTTTTCATACAACGACATATGGAAATGGACACGTGTCATGCTTGCCCAGTCTGTTGTATTCAATGCATCCCTCTCGTCATTTTAGATTCATACTAGGATTGTGGATTGTCTAAAGCACTAAATAAATACTAACATTCTGATATATTAATTGTTGTGTTCTGATAAATACCACATCTCATACTAGTATACACTCAGGAACTCAGAATCATATAAATCAATAACTGCTTATAAAATGTGGAATTATTGCTTCCAAGTTGCATCACTCGTAGACTTATATCACCAGTTTTGCACCTTTAAACAAAAACATACTTCTTCAGTTTCATATTAAGTGTCGTTGTAGAAGATTTTTTTCGTTACAAAATAAGTGTAATTTTTTAACTTTCAATAAAAAATTTATTAATTTTATTAAACAATTTATTTTTCTATTGGTTGAAATATGGTTAGGTGTATAGATAAATATATTTTTATATAAGAAATATATAAAATTAATTGTTTCCTTAATATGTGCACAAACCCAAAACGACACTTAAAATGAAACAAATAGAGTATTTTCTACTTTAATTTCTTTAACTTTTAATATTTATATTACTACAAGATTCCTACTTAATATTTACCGTGGGTTACAATTAATTACAAGTCAAACCGGTCCAGCAGTAAATGAGAATGGCCCCATCAAACATAACAGTATGTTCAAAAGAACAGCTTATTAGAACATACAGTTCAGTCCGGTGGAAAATTACATCATTTGATAATGATTCTTTTGTTTAAAAGATTATTTTTTACTTTTACCGCTGTAGCGAATGTGTCGTTCTTCCTTTGTCCAAACGCATCATCACACCATCATATGCCATTAAATGTTCACCTCGCTCTTCGATTGCGTACGGACAATAAATCTGAGTTAAAAGCATTTAATGTGGAAACTCCCACCAGCAAATGACCACAGCACTAATTACATTATTATTGGTCAGTGTTTTTTTTTTTGTGGGAAGTCGGTAGTCCAACTAAAAATATAATGCATTTTTACATTTATTCATGATGTATATACATCATATAAACTATGTAGAAAATGCATGTACAATTGTACATTACATGTATATAATACAATAAGGCGATGCATCCAATACACGTATGTGAACAATTTTTTTATTTTTAGCAAAACGTATGTGAACAAATTAATTTGGCAGAATTACAAATATTTACAGCATATATTTCCTTTGATGGGTTCAGTTTATATATACATATATATATATATGATTTAAAAACCGAATTGACCAGTTTTCAATATATAAATCAAATCGACTATACAATATAAGAGCATCTCCAACCCAAACTTTATTTTAAATAGGACAAAACTTCAAAATGAAGATTTGAGTGTTGATTGCTCCAACCATGAATCCTTAAAAAAATCTTTAAAAATTTATTTATTTATATCATAGTTTTTGACATTAACAAAAATTACTAATATTGATAAAACTTCCTAAATACTTATAAAACATACATTTAATATATTATATAACACACATTATTATAATATTATATAATGTATCTTTATTATGTCTGAAATTTATTTGATGTATTTTTATTTTGTGCGAACTTTATTTTAATGTTATGTAGTATTTATCTTATTTTATTTTATTTTTGTGTACTTAAGTTATTATAAATTAAGTTTAGTTTATGTATTTGTGAAGAGTAATAACTATAAGGATCCAAAAAAATAATAAATAGTTTTGAGGTTTTGAATAGTGAAACTTCAAATTTGAGGTTTCAATATTCAAAACTTCAAAATTTGAAAATTTGAAATTGAGTTGGAATGACACAAAACCTCAAATTTTGAGAATTTGAGGTTGGATTGGAAATGCTCTAACGTTAAGCATAGAAACATCTATGCGTGTGTATGCACTCGGAATTTTTTAACACATATCATATAATAGCACACTCATATAATAGACTGTATTTCTAAATCCGCCCTTGTGAACTTCAGATATGAGAGTAACGTATGTGTCAATTTATTTTTGTAAACAGTCAGTGTATATAGTATATATACTATCTACAACACGGGTGAGCTAAATAGATGGTCAAATAACAAAAACTAAAATTAAAATATATTTTCTTAATAATTGGGGTATGCGTGAGAAAAGTGAAAAAAAGAAAGATTTGGATGTGACACAGAGAATCCAAGAATGGAGAGCAGCTTGACATTGCGACAAAGAAGATGGCGCAATCTCCGTTTTGCAGTGCAGTGCTGAACCAAAGTCTTTTTGAATAAACTACAAAATTCATATTAAAATAAACAAATAATTATAAAGAACCAATGAAATGTCACTTTCTTCACAGAATGACAGCAATAATAATACACATTTCATTGGTTCTATTTGTTCTAAAATAAATTCATTCCAAAATCCCAAAAATTCTGCAGTTATTGGTCGTTTTCGCTACCCAATTCCACTTTGTACTTACATTTCATACTGTCATTTTTCAAATACTACACATTTTACAAACCCTACATAGTTTACATTTATTTTAAAACTAATAATGAATATTAAGCCCACCCTCAGTTTTCTACAAATGTAGATATACGTTAACATAGGTATACATTTTCATGAAAAGAATTGGTCAGAGTCCATGCATATGCATACATATATTATTTTGCTGAACATTGAAAATGTATCCAAGTGATGCCATTACTTAAAACATATTAAAAACCTAAATTATATATTTAGATATATCAAGATTCTGGAAGAGGAGCAATGCAAACTAATCAACAAATGATGAAGGTTTTTTTCTAACTTGTGGTTATGTATTAGAGAAGCATACACTTGCAAATAAAAATACCTTTTAACCATATACATACTAGTTTGTTAGGAAAAAAACAAGTGGGAAGAATTGTATTCGCACTTTTGCGGTTATACGATCCTGTTACTGTATAGCTTTGTGTTTATTTATTTTTATTTGTGTAGTTGTCTTCTAGTTGGCTTTGTAACTCTGTCTAAAAAACAAAAATGGTAACAAATCTGAATATGTTTTTTCTATTAATTGTTTTGTCTCTTAAGTCATTATAACTATTACAAATAAATTTTGTATATTCCATTTTTTTATAGATTTTCATAACTAATTTTACAAAATCATTCAACTCATAAAGTAACTCCACGTCTTTCATTGTTCATATGGATGTAGAGTTACTAGTTTGGTTCAAAGAGTTTTAGTTGAGTCTATTTATGTTGATGATAAGAAAATAGTGATAAATATTTATTTATATATTTAAATATTTTCATATTCCATTTTGTTACAAATCTGATCTCTTTTTAAAATTTGGCATAGTTTTTGCTTTTAGATACCTCACAGTCGCTTTGTATATTATGTCCATTCATTCTTTAATTAATGAAATTTAATCAAAAATAAAATATTAAAGTTAAAATATTGGTTTTATATTTGAAACCAAAATATTATTTTTTAATTTTATTTAATTATTATTTCTTTGAAACTTTTAAGAGCTAAATTTAATTATGTTTGTAAAATTTACCAAATATAACAAACAAAACATTTAAATATAATTATATTTTTATTCTGTGATTGAACTTAATTAAATTCGGTTGAATCTGAGTGTATCTTATCACTCTATATCAAAATCTTTACATCACCACTTACTTAAAAAGCAAAATCATTACTTTCACTTATTATTTATTTCCTAATTACCATCATCTTTCAGAGATTGAAACATGGAAAAAAGTTTAATCCATTCTTAATCTCTGGGAATTGGGTATGGCTTTGAGAACAAGCCTGACGCAGTCTCTTTAATCTTTGGAGTCAACTCTTTGGCTTCCTTTGCTTTCAACCTTTTGATAATATTGAACCGTTCTGTTCTTCCCGTGAATTATTTGCTACGATCGATAAGCATTTTAATTTGTTATTCAATAAAATTTAAAACTCAGTACACCATTTAGAAACATACACGTGTAGGTTTCTTGACGATTACTATGTAAGGATTACTGATCGAAATGAGTGTATATATTTGTGGGGTTATGGATTAGCAAGTCAAACTGTATCTAAAACCAAATATTTAAATCAGTCGGTGGTATAGTAGAGAGTTTGGTATGTTTGGGTAGTAACTGGTAAGAAGGCTATTCTCCAGACAAGTGACTGTACCCTACTGATTTGAAAGGTTAATGGAATCAAACACAGGGGCCCCATAATGTGAAAAACGAATGTAGATTCACAGTTTAACTTTTGGTTCAGTAACTGAATGGTACTACTACTATAGACTATAGTAGTTTCTTTTGTTACATTTTTTTTAGGGTTTTTAGTAATTAAACCCCTCAACTAAAGATGAATCGTAAAAAAAACCCTCAACTTAAAATCCTGTGAAATAAACCCTCAATTTTAGTTCCGTTAACATATGTTACCTTCCGTCTAAAAAACCGTGACGGAGGGTGACATATGTTAACGGTTTATAAGTTGAGGGTTTATAATGTTGAAAATTTAGTTTAGGGTTTTTTTTACGATTCATAAATAGTTGAAGGGTTTTATCACTAAAAGTCATTTAAGGGTTTTTAAGTTATTTATTATCCATTTATTCATTGTTTTAGATTGATTTGTAAGCCTTTAAACCTAATTTATATTTTTAATACATTAATCTATTATAAAATTAATTTATACATCTTAAATTAATAATTTTCAACACGATTTACAACTTATTATAACTTCAAAATATTAAATTATTTGATATTTGATAATAGTGATATAAAAAAAATTGTGTGTTTATATCGTCATTTTCAAATATCAAATAATTGAAAGTTTCTAAGTTATATTAAGTCTTAAATAGTGTTGAGGATAATTCATCCATGAAGTCAATCTTTCTATTTGGAGGATAATAAAAATATAATGTAGTTATTCAGAAATCAGTGAGAATAAAAATAATCATGCATTATTTTGGAAGGGGGAGAAGTACGAGCCGGATGACCGAAATCATGAAAATAGGAAAAAGTGTGTCATACTCTAAATATAAAGATTGACTTCATGGATGAATTATCTCGACACTACTTAAAACGTAATATAACTTAGAAACTATAAATTATTTCATATTTGACAATGATGATATAAACACACAAATTCTGTTATATCACTATTGCCAAATATCAAATAATTTAATATTTCAAAGTTATAATAAGTTGTAAGTAGTGTTAAAAATTATTAATTTAAGATGTATAAATTAATATACAAATATATTAATGTATTAAAATTTATAAATTAGTTTTAAAGGCTTATAAATCTTAAAACAATGTATAAATGATAATAAATAATTTTATAACATTTAATGACTTTTAGTGATAAAACTCCTCAACTAAAGATGAATCGTAAAAAAAACCCTCAACTAAAAATCGAGTGAAATAAACCCTCAACTTATAAACCGTTAACATATGTCACTCTCCGTCACGGTTTTTTAGACGGAGGGTAACATATGTTAACGGAACTAAAGTTGAGGGTTTATTTCACAGGATTTTTAGTTGAGGGTTTTTTTTACGATTCATCTTTAGTTGAGGGGTTTAATTACTAAAAACGCTTTTTTTTACTGTTAGAAGAACCAAAGATATTCAAGGACCAGTCTCAAAAACGACTTGTGATTTTAGTTCTTTCTGCCTATGGGCCCCCAGATCCGTATATTTTTTGGAGGTATAGAAAATGATCGACATGCTTACGCAGCTCATTTCTGCAATTGACGAGTGTAACTTCTGGTCGTTTTGTTTCGATGAAAACCACGTGAATTTCTTTTTCTCTCTTTTTTTCAAAAACAATTTTACACACAACCAAAACTAGTTTTTAGTATTTTAGGTTTTGTGATGGCCTCGGCCAAAAGCCTTAGTTAACAAAATAAAAATAAAAATAAAAATAAGAACGAGTTTAATGATGATCGCTTACAAACCCTAAACCCCAAGGAAAGTAGTATTTAAAGGTGCGAAAAGCGTAAAAGGGACAACTTTCAGTTTCCCTGATATAAACAAACTCCAGAATCTTTAATGGTTTCATGCATGTAAGATCTTGTGTTGGTGATACTATTCGGCTTTGAAGTTTTAGTATACAAACTGCTTCACAGTTCACACACCAGATTTGTGTTCTTGGCAATGGCTATGTATCATCTATCAAGAAACAAAAACACATAAACCATTCACAGACGTATGAAACATGGTTTTTGTTGCTAATATCCGTATTATCACCATATACAAGATGGAAGAAATAACAAAATCAACATTAACCTTGATCAGGATCTTGGTGTACAAAGAAACTAGCCGCGACTATCAGATAACTGAGAATCAGCATCAATCCTTTGAAGTAATTAGATGTCCCTTCCTACATAACAACAAACACACATAGAGATTTTGACAAATTCATGAGATAAACTGATCAGGTTGGTTCCATATATTTTATAGCTTCAAGATTATTAAACTCACTTGGAGAAAGAAAGCTACAACTATAACGGATATGAACAGTGTAGCTGTCTCAAATAACTGGAAATTCAGATCCATTTGTTCACCCATCATCCAACTAATGACCACACAGAAAGGAACCTATAATCCAATTCGGGCAAAGTGGAATGTATTATCATTTTTGTTGTCACATAATAATGTTCATGCAGTAGAGACAATTACGTACCGCAAACATAGAAATCTGAATTGAAGATCCAATAGCTACTCCCAAGGACAGATCCTGTAGAGGAAAGAAATTATAAAATTAGAATCTAAAAAGATATAGAAACCAAAGACAGCAGAATATAGGCATGCAAGAGTAGACATGTCTGCTTACCAGCTTGTCTTTCATGGCAAACATAATAGCACCTGCATGCTCGGCCGCATTACCAACTATAGGAAGCAAGATGACACTTATAAACGATATTGGTACGTTCCATGAGACTGAAGCACCCTGTCACGTTATATAGTAATACATCAGATCATGTTAACTTATACAGTACGATAAGATGTTCATCAGATATATATACAAATAATTATATTAACTTCTATGGCATCGACAAGATAACCGGAAAGAAGAGAGACCCAAGCCGTAAAGATTAGAAGCCAGATGATAGCTTCCCACTTGGATATCTCAGGAACTTCATCATCATCCCAAGTTTCTTCGCTCTGGTTCAGTGATCAAAGTTTACCAAACAGCAGAGATTGAGTCCAATTAGAGGAAAGAGAGACAACCAAATGGTGAAAGTGTTTATAACTTGTAAGAAAAAAAAGGTGGGAAGATAAAGAACCTCGGTAAGAAAACTTGGCTGGCTTTTCAACTGGAAAAAGAGATAAGCAGCATAGGCAACGAGCATTATGCAACTGGTTGATCTTGAAAGAACCAGCTCTGATGAAGCAGCATGAACCTCACTATGCGTGTAATGAAGAAGTGTGGGGAAGAGTAGACTCATCACTGCAATCAAAAGCATTCCCGAATTCAAAACCGCATTCCCCTGCATTAATTGCAGATGAAACATGCTCAGAAACAACCTATAACCCTTAAATTTTCTTTTTAAAAAATTACATAAATATAAACCCCCAAATTTGTGAAAAATTATTATTTTTATTAAAACCTTTACTAGATCCTTTACATCCCTAAAATCTCAAGACCTGCTCTGTTCAGATTGAGAGAATGTTATGCCCTACTTTGTCAAAGACTTGCTGTTTGCGAGAAAATACAATGCCACCGCAGAAAAAAGAGCAGCCAAGTACGAGCAACATGTTAGACAGAATGGAGCCGAGCAGCGTCAGTTGTACAACGCGTATCATTCCATTTTTAAGAGCTATAATGGATATAATCAGCTCTGTCACGTTTCCAAATGTAGCGTTTAAGAGGCCTCCAACTGGTGTGAAAAGTGTCATAGCTCGTCAGAAAACAATATTAGGAGAAAAAGGACGCAAGAAACAAAGTCACATGTTATATATTACCAGTTGGACCTGTGTAACAAGCCAATTGCCTGTAAGAAAAAATTAGACGGTTAACCGTTGAGGATATATGGTAATTTAATGGTTATGTACAAGTGAGAGCTAGCAAGTACTTACTCTGTAGCATATCCAAGACGTTCAGCTAATGGTGTGATTCCTAATAAGCTCAGTAAGAAAAACCATCCCTAACCCACAGAGAGAGAATGATCATTTCTTGAGACAACTTATAAAGACTGATAAGATTATAAATGCTTGCTAAGTGCTAACCTTGTTATCTGTCAAGTAGTGGACTAGTATTGCTAGAGGACCAAAAGGCAACAAAAGATTGAGTTTATTGGACAAAATCACGATCTTGAAGCTCTGGATGACGCTGTTCTTTGTTGTTTTGCCTGGAAGGGATCCTCCTTGCTCCAACGAGAAAACTGCCTTTCTTTGTGGGGAATTTGTCTCTACTCTGAAAAGTCTTCTGTGCTCAGCTTCATCATCGAACTCCATCTGTTTACAGTAGTAATATTTTCACTTATTAAGCTGATAATGTAGAGCAAAAATAACTAAGACAAGACTTGATCGTGAACTCTAACTTACAATAATAACTCAAGAAAGAAACCCAAAACTACTTGAATGATTAGTATATCAAAAGGAACATATATCTATATATAGTTCACAGGACATGATTTGTGATCTCAATGATCATTGATTTGGTGTAAAATCCAGTCATTGTTCACCTTAATTATTCCCAAAGAGTATATGGAATGGTGACGCATTAACAAGCACGGGGAAGAAGATACAAAAAATTAAAATGGTCTATTATGGACAAAGATCAACAACTCAGGTATTAAAGTATGAAGGTTTCATTGTACGAGTCTTGGCTTTTTCTACTTTAAAAGTGCGACACTGAAGCACGCGTGAGTATCTCACCCAGCTTTACATTCTAACACAGCTATGGGTTTGCATATCTCGACCCGATACTGCTTTTTGTCGATTCCACATAGTATTCAGAAAAAGCCACGTGGAACTCATCTTAAAAGAGATATAATGATTGAACAAACCATTCATGAAACAATGTCTTTACAAAACTATGGCCCTAGTCCACCACTAGGAAAAGCACACAATTTAAGGGGCAGCAAAACCGTAAGATGGGGGGGAGGGTAACTTTCAAAATTGTTGAAACAACTCCACAAGCTCTCAAAATGTAAATGTAATATTTCTTATACATACCAACGCAAACATGGAAAATCTGGATTGAGGATACCATAGAGGAGAAATGATAAAATTTAGAAGCTAAAGAAGAGAACACAAAGACAACAGAGTGTAAGAGAATTGTCTGCGTACCAGCTTATCTTTAATGGCGAACATAATAGCACCTGCATGCTCTGCCGCATCTTCAACAAGACTCAAGCACCCTGTCATAGATTGTAAAAAACAAACAAAAACATAAGTCAAACTCGTAAACTCCGCATTGCAAATGTTATCGTATTCACTGGTTTCTAGTCAAATCTTTGACAATAACCGTGACCGTCTACAGAAAAGACTGGTATAGTCACATTATAATGTGGTACTGATCATATAGCATAAACAGGTAAAGTGAATATTGCAACATCCTCATAAGAAACACACACACTAAAAAACAGATACTTATGGCATCTACAGGATAGCCGGAAAGAAGAGAGACTCAATTACAAAACTCTCTTTGCCCAACCCCTTTTATTAGAGTAGAGATAGCTGATACAGGATAACATAAACCAATACGTTACAATATGAATCGATACAGTGAAACCAATAAATTAATGAGAGAGCGAGCTTGCTCTTGTCTACGAATACCGATCCTACCAATTCAAAGCTGGATGACCACGTCCCAAAGATACAATTCCTTCTCCGGTACTCCTAATGTAAATGTTACCATTCCGGATTCCCCATCACACCGGTACTCCACTTCCTCAGAGTCCACCGTAACACTCCGTGGTCGTCCAACAGACGAGTATACCCCAACCAAACCACTTCCTCTTAGTTTCATCTTTACCACACAATTAGTCCCATCATCATCGCATCTTAAGCTCACAATAGCTCCTCCAGAATTAAACATCTCTATTAGCCCCACCGGAGCGAACTTGGTTCCATTAGAATATTCTTTCACCGGAACCACCGTGAAAACTTCATACTCACGTGACTTCAACGTGATTGGTAAAGATGTACCTTTGGGGAGATACACTAATTCACCTGGTAACGCAAACCAAAAAATGTGAATTGTTTGACCAAAAAAAAAGAACAATCAGAGAATTTAAGACTGATTGTTGAGTTTGGTGTACCTCTGAGATGGGAATAGACGACGGAGTCACCTGTCCATTCAAAGGCTGCTACTTTGTGGAGGTAATGAACATCATTAGTTCTGACATAACCAGAAATGGTCCCAGGTTGTTGGTCATGGATCATGTATCTCTTCTCCTTCTTACACCACCCGGCTCCTTGGCAGTTGAACACTCCAATAACTCCCGTGAAGTCGTTTAGATTCCATATTTTCATAAGACTAGCCAAAAACAACAACTGATGTTAATATACTATTCACTTCTATTGAATCTTTCTTCACTGGAAAAGGAGGGAAATTAGATATACTTACCTTTTATTGTCTCTGACTGGATCACTGAAGAAGCAATCACTGGTTGGTCTTCCTGGAAGCTTTGCCCTGAGGATGGAACCGTCTGGAAGGACTAGCTTCCTTAAGAGGTTGAAGTCATGTTGTCCTGGTTTGTCGCTGTTAACAAAGTTTGAGTTACTTGCAGCCTATTTTACTATACTGTATTTTTTGTTATTGGATCTTATGATTTACCTGACGTAAATGGCACATCCACCAACCGCTCGAGCTGCTGCATGATATTCAGCCATTGGATGCAAACTCTGCAGTGAGACACAAATAGATTCAGATTTATCATGAAACACGTTATAAATGTTAAATGTTGTTGTGCAAATTTAACGTACATGGAACATGTCCCAATCCGGCTGCATAAACTCGCCAAGGAAAAGTGTGTTATATGCAACAGAAGCAATGTGGATGGTGTGCGAGGCAGGATCCCTAGGCCAGAAATCGTCTGATGCCCTTATAACAGCCGTCTTTTTTGCGCTGAATACCATTTACATAAGAATGAAACCACACTGAAGTGAGATGATTCTAAAGAAACTTCATAGGTATAAGATGTTTTCACCTGTAGAGACCATCTGTGTTATGGCTCATGCAAGATATAATACCATTGTCAGGGAAGTTTCTTGAGATGGAGGCTTCCAAAGCATGGTGATACTTCTTTGCTAGTTTGACACGACCGCCATGTCCAGCTCCAAGAGTTTCCAGAATGTTTTGGACGTCGACTTTGACACCATCGATCCCAACGGATGCAAGGTAGGAGTGAAGGTCGTTGTAGAAGGTAAAGACTTTCTCAGGGTTCACCAAACCGAGTCCATTCTTAGTAATGCTTTCTAGAGATTCACAGTTCTGGTTGGACATAACTCCTGGTGAAGAAACTGGATACGAGACCTTTGATTCGTAATGCTCCATACCCGAAACGCCAGGTTTGACTCCTCCCCAGTACCCTGTTAGCGCATGCCAAACGTAAACATACTTGAGCGAGTTGTTACTCTTAATGTCTGTGATAACATGTCTAAGACTCAAGGCAGGGTCCTCCACTCGGTGGCCCTCTCTCCCATCCTTCTGAAACTTGTAATTCTCCTTGATGTGTGTTAATCTGTTGGCGAAACTGAAGAATAAACATAAAGAGAAGCTATTATTAGCACAAGTAGACTTGCACAGGCTTAAATCTACAATACAATGTTTCAAAGCAAGTAGAGTTTTTTTTGAATAAAGAGCTTACTTAGCAGCATTATCAGCG
The DNA here is from genome assembly GCF_020379485.1 of Brassica napus. Taxonomy (NCBI): domain Eukaryota; kingdom Viridiplantae; phylum Streptophyta; class Magnoliopsida; order Brassicales; family Brassicaceae; genus Brassica; species Brassica napus. Next base: position 285,773 of record NC_063441.1, on the reverse strand, counting down.
TTAAATTCAACACCGGTATCATCCATGCTAACAGATTGCCATCCATCATCAATAATGACAAATTTTGGGGGAATCCCACCGGCTTCAAGGCTGCAGAGAAATGTTGCAGGTTTTGTTAAGTCGCAGCCTTGCAAAAAAAGAAAAAGAAAGAATGCATGTGTGGTTTTGAATAAGAAAGACTCATGAGTACCTTTGAAGACCTTGCTTGACGTCACTGGCCGTGACATTGGTGTAGAAGGCATCCCATGTGCACCAACCGAACCAGTTCAACATATCTGGCATCTGCACAGAAACCAAAACAGGGGAACGAGATTCTTCACGGTATTCAGTTTCTAATTAAATCTGAGAAAATTGATGTAGAGACGAGTTTCCTTACTTTCTTTCTCTCGCGGTGTGAAAATGTCTGAAGATGCTGTTCAACAGCCCTGCATAAATCATTGAAAGACAGAGAGATTCTTCTTAACACTAAGATTCTCAATACAAAGAGAAATGAAGAATCTTTAGTAAAGAAAAGGTTACAGACTTGACAGCTTTGGTGATGACATCAAAAGGGTCAGAGCCAGCAGCCACAAAAACCAAATGATCCCCCTTGAATTGGTCAACGGTAGGATCACCTAACCATACAAACACACAGAGACACTCTAAGCAAAGTTACCAACTCAAAAATCTAGCATTGTGGAACACATACATACCGCTTTCAAGACAAATCTCAAGCTCATTCGATTGGTTGCCTTGAAGAACAGCTCGAAAATCTCCTTCGAGGATGGGCAAGAACACAACGTAGGAGGCAGGGTGATCTCCTTCCAAATCAGAACCGCCGTTAGCTTCTACGATTAGAAACTGAGTCTCGAAAGGAATCTCCTTCCCGTGAGTCCCCATTCTCTGCGTCATCCACCATAGTTTGAATCGGAACACACACATAAACCTCAACTCTCTGCCCAAACAAAATGGTGAAGTCTAGTCAATCCAAGCATTCATTAGTTATCTATCACAATGCTGCTGACATTTAACAAGAGAGAGAACAGTACTCGAGTTTCCCTAAGGGGAAGACACGGTGGCTTCCGGTTTGGTCCGACGAGACGCCGATGAAAGCTCCGTCGATCAACGAGTTCCCTGAAGCAGGAGTGACCACAACATTCTCCGGCACGCCGCGAAGAACACGGTGTCCTAACACCACCAAGTCGGAGTTGCTGACGCTGATTCCGGCACCAACCGTCATTGTTGCAAAAATCAAATCGAAGAAAAATAATGAAACCTCGAGACTCACGAGTCACGATTCGCAAGATCTCCTTAGTTGAACAAGTGAAGCGTAAACAATGAGTTATTTATAGGGAAAATCACGTAAAAAACCTTGAAAGTGTCACTTACTAGCACTTTAAACCTTGAACTTTTTTCACTAACACTTTTAACCTTCAAAGTGACATTTTTATCATAAAAAACCTTCAAAGAAGAAAAATGACCGGCTGAACAGGTTAAAAACATTTTTTTTCAAAAAATAATTATTTAATTAATAAATAAACAAAAAAATTAATAAAAATCGGAAAATTTAACAAAAAACTCATAAATTAAAAAAAGTGAGAAAAATAAATAAAGATTTAGAAAATTAAATAAAAATAACTAAAATTCAAAAATAAATAAGATCAAATTAAAATAGAGAAAAATAATAATAAATTTCAAAATTTTGAAAATTCAAAAATATTTTTTTTTTATTTTTAAATATAATGTCGGAAATTATCATTGGAGATATGCCAAAAACCGTCATTGGAGATATGTCGGAAATAACGGTTTTTGGCATATCTTCAATGATACGGTTTTTGGCATATCTCCAATGATAATTTCTGACATATATTTAAAAACGAATGTTGATAAAAAAAATCATTTTCAAATGATTTTTTTTTAATTTTCATTTTTTTTTGAAATTTATGATTTTTTTTTATTTTTCTCCATTTTAAATTGATCTTATTTATTTTTTGTTATTTTTTATTTAACTTTTTAAATCTTTATTTATTTTTTTAATTTTTTGAATTTATGAGTTTTTTGTTTAATTTTTCGATTTTTATTAATTTTTTTGTTTATTTTATTAATTAAAAAATTATTTTTGAAAAAAAAACAGTTTTTAACCTGTTAAACCGGTCATTTTTCTTCTTTGGAGGTTTTTTATGATAAAAATGTCACTTTGAAGGTTAAAATTGTTAGTGAAAAAAGTTCAAGGTTTAAAGTGCTAGTAAGTGACACTTTCAAGGTTTTTTATGCGATTTTCCCGTTATTTATAGAAGAACGTAAATGATGACGTGTCCCCATCAACTTTTAGAGTATTTGCACCCCCTACCCACAACATTTACCCTATTTAGTGATCTATCCACATTTCCCCCAAGTTTTGCTCACTCCATCATCACTATTTCCCCCCCAAGTTTAGGCAGATCCTTAATATTCAACTTTTTTTAGTACTTTTTAAATTAACTCATTTTTTTTGTTTTATTTACCACGTATTTCTTTTCTTTCTTTTACTACTCAGACGTCATAACTTTATTTACCCATTCTGAAAATGCGAAGAAAAAAAAAACAAAAAGTAAGATATGCATCTTTATCTTGGTACATTAAACTATAAATATGAAAATGCTAATTGATTTCTATTTTCTCGAAGAACAGATACGCGTATTTACGTGGAATTGCATGGCATAAACCTTAAACATCATACCCTCTTTTTTCAACCATCTGAAACATGCATGTTTTATTTAAGGAAGAAATGATAATCATATAGCTTACGTATACGTTATTACCCCCTATTTCATGATTCGGATATGATTGCTGACTGTGTAATCCGAGTTGAAAACGATCGATGTTTAGTGTTGTCTGTTTGACAATTACATCTTTGGGAAAACTAAAAAGGAAGAACAATGACTCATATTACTAGTAGATTTAAATAATGAAAATATCTACTTGTGTTGTCAGTTATTATTAATAGAGCGGCGTAGATCTAAAAGAGCAGACTGGGACCATCACATGCACGACCATTGGACGGTTGTTATAAGAATAAGGTCACACATCTATTACCAATGCGACAGTAACCAACCGATATGGATCCTTGTGTCGGGTAAATAACTTCGAGACAAGGAAAGACTAGATTCATTTTTCTTTTTGATATGCGTAGTGAGTGTGTGGTCACGCCATATGTTTTCTTATTTGATGCATCTTCTTCTGATAAAGCATTATCCAGAGAAGAATATGTTTTTTTTTGGTAAAAAAAAAGGTGTTTTCACCTCTTTGCCGGGAACCCAAGCATTGTAAATAGTCCCTCCCACCGTGAGTTGAACCCAAGTGGCGGAAGTTACAGCCGCAATCCCTTTACCACTAGGCCAACTCAACGTTGGTCAGAGAAGAATATGTTCAATAAATGAAAGTGTTATCAGAATCTAACCCAAGAAAAGGTTAATCATCCAATCTTTGATTAATTGTCAGTTTACTTTGTAAGTTGCACTTGCACACTTGCACTTTATTCTAAAGAAAACGAAGGCATGAAATGTCAAACACAGAATCGAGGGTTACTTATGATTTTAGCATATATATAGTCCGTATGAATGCGTATGTATAAATCATGAAGAATGTAATAACTAGGTGTTAAGCATGCACATGCGGACATAATTCTTTTATTAGTTTATGTCTTACTAATCTAAAATCCACATAATAAGTTATTATTTATGTTTTCAAATAGTTAAATCATACATCAAGGTATTTTTATATGTCAAATATTTTCATCAAAATATATACTTATTATTGTGTTAATTTTTTTTAAAACACTCATATCTTAGAAATAGTTTAGAAAATATCTTTATATAAAATATTTTTGCTTGACAAATATTTAATTATAAATTGTTTGGTATCTTAATTTTTTTTTAATTTTTATAATAAAAACTATTGGTTCCAGATAGCAACACAATATATACAAAAATTATCTTATTTTTTAAATATGTTTTTTGATAATTTTATTATATAATTTTATTATCAATTATTTAATATTTAATATAACATATAAATTTAATATTATTAAAATAAAATTTGTTTTTAATTATATATAAAACTCATTAAGGGTATTATTTAAATTAATAAATTATTGAGTAAATTAGAAACTAATAATAAATCAATAACCTAGCTAAAAGTCAACCTAATAAAAATATGAAAAATTAACTAAATATTTAATATAACATATAAAATTAATATTATTAAAATAAATTAATTTTTAATTATATATAAGATTCAATAAGTGTATTTTTTAAATTAATAAATTAGTGACTCAACTAAAAACTAATAATAAATCAATGATTTAGCTAAAATCTAATAAAAATAATAAAAATTACTTAAAATTATGGAAAACATGACAAATCAGCAAATTCACTTCTCAAATAATAATATAGATTTGAAAATCATTGTCACATGAATCATCGTCTAATGCATAGCTGAGAATTGAGAAATAAGTGATTCTGCATAGGTTTGACTTGTCCTAATCATTTTTAAGGGATTTGGGAATTCATATGCATGCAAATAAACGGAGCTAATCACTTCGAGACGGAACCATCTCGAATCCACAGCTATGTCTACCTACGGATATCCTACGTGTAAGTTTCAGGTTACAGCTTGCAACAGCCATGGAGTTTCAACATTTAAATGTAACATCTTGAGTTGTGATATATAGAAAGGTTTAAAATGATTGATTTGACTATTTATATCACCAAAAGTTGACTTATCTTTTTCGTCATACATCTGTTTAGAACTCTAGAGTTAAACATGCTTGAACTGGAGTAATGGAAGGATGAGTGATCTATCGGGAAGTGATTCGTGATACCGTGCGAGTGATGCCAAAACATGGGGAAAGGTCGGGTGGTGATTGCAGGGACAATAAACAAGACTTCTGGGTCTTAGAAAAATTAACGTACCGTCCGTCAGATGGAATAGAGTCCACGTGCCGAGTGAACGGGCGTGGATGGCCCATTAGCCGTGGACGGTCAGAGCGATATATTAAAGTTTTTCAATTTTTTTTCTATACCAGTCTCAGTTTTTTTCTTTCTTTTCACAACAAGACTTTGATAGTACTCAAAACAGAGTCACATATTTTGTAAATCAGTTTTCTTTTTAAATTAATTTAACATTTATTCAAAAAAAAACTTAAAATATCTGTGTATGCTCAATTGACAACCAAAATCACTCGGGCGAATGCATAATTGGTCTCTCGAAACTCTATTTTTTCAGGTAGACTTCAGTTTCTCAAAACACAGATATTTGGATTGGTAAATGCTAGGTGTAGACTTTTGTTTTGCCTAAGGGATGTGTTAAGATGATTGAGGGGTTCTGCTCAATATTTTTGTGGTCTAGTATGAGCAAATGAACTGTTTACGGAACTTATAAATTTTAAAATTTACACATTTGATGGAAAAGTAAATTTGTGATTTTTCTAGAAACGTCATTTCGTGGTTTTAATATAAAACACGATTTTTCATATTTGACAAAAAACATCATTTTACGGATTTGACACGAAAATATGTGTATTTAATTTTGGCGGAAAACATATTTTGACGGAAAATGTGATTTTGAAAATTGGACAAAAATGATTTTTTTTTTTTATCGAAAAAATATTATTTTGTGGTTTTGGCGAAAACATGATTTTGTGGTTTTAAGGGAAAAAAGATGATTTTGTAATTTTAAGGGAAAACATGATTTTGTGAATTTGGCAAGAAAACTTAAACTAGCAGTTTTAGCAAAAAAAAAAAAAAAGGGTGATCATGTGGTTTTGACGAGAAAATCACATCTTCTCCATTTATGAAAACAAAGAAATAATTTGATCAACAACATCTTGATCTTTCTTTTGATAGAGAATTCGTAACCCTATCAAGAAGACATAGGAAGCTTCTTTTGTCCATTTGGTTGATTTAGGTGTTACAAAAACCTGAAATTTTGATTATTCCACTTTGTGTTTTTTTTTCTACTTTTGCCGGGATGAAACAGAACTAAGAATCTGGTATTGTAAGGTCTTTAGATTATTAATATGATATTTACATTTTACCACACAAAAAAAGACACAGTTTGGCGTTACATTATAATGTGATATACATTAAAATTTTGAATTGGTTACAAAAAAGAATCAAGATCAACATTGTACAACTAGTTTGGAGTATTTCTCTTGGTTTATGCATATCTATTACTGGATATAAAGATGTGTTTAGTAGCGGGAGTCTCTTTCTCTTTTCCTTTTCTTATGGAATTTGAACTTGGTATCTCAAGATGACAAGCAAAGTTTAATCATTGAATTTAAATAGTTGTATGAACACATTAACTTTTTTTTCAAAAGAATCCATAGACATAATTAGTTTTTCACTTCTTCTACACATTATCTTTTCTTTTGATTCTCAAAACGCATTAAGAAACCTTTTTCTTATGTTTTATATAATTGAATTCGAACCAGGATTTCACTTCGATAAAACAATTTTTTTTTGTTACTAATGGACTGAGTTACAAATACTTGGATAACTTTGCTTTATAAGAAAATTTAGTAGAAAAAATATGGTCTAGAAGAAGAATATTACCTATATATATACCAAAGTTGTGTGGGTGCTTTCTTGGTTTGCTTTAAAGCAAGAAATATATAGACAAAGCGTTCACGCACCACTCTCTTAATAATCCCTTCACTAAAATCTCCCTCTCTTCTACGCCTCTCTCCACGTTTCTACCCCCTCGCTCTCACAACCAACAACCTAAAGAACCCTCTATATAGGCCCTAAACGTATCTACAATTCTCACAACCTTCTCCGGAAAAGATAGTGATCGAGGAAACAATCGCAGTGATCGTAGGAAGAAGAAGAAAAAGAAAGATGTGTTGTGGAAGGATTTGCATGTTATGCACATGCTTGGTTTTAGTAGTGGTAGCCATTGGTTTGGTGTTTGGTTTTGGTGTATTCAAAAACGGGTACCACAAGATTCACGACACTGTTCATCTTGATTGTGATCCGAGATTAGGCTGCAATGGCAGTAGTAGTCGGCGTGCTTACGGTTTCGTACCTCCTCCAAACAGATTTTAGCTGAGAACACAAACTCCAATCTAGCCGTCAGTTTGCGTTTGATTGGATGGATTTGGTCTCTTGTCTTTTATTCTTAGATTGTCTTCTTTTTTCTGGTTTGGAATGCTTATTATAGTGATTTTATTATAATTTACAGATCAGTGAAGTTTATGTAAACAAAGCACTTATCTGTTTATATTGTCCCATTGTAAACATATAATACGGGCTGGGCTTCACGAACTAAATAAACAGTTAGTATAGGAGATATATCATTAGGATCATAATTGTAATTAGTCAATACCTAATTACCTCTGTATTCTGTACACATCAATAAAGTATTCAACCTCCTTTCATACAGTTAGAGCATCATGGTGTTCCTTGTATCTCAAGCAACAGTCTATATTTACATTACAAAACTATATTGTTTAGTCGGTGATTATAAGAACTTCACAAAACAGATAAGAGAATTTTGGGAAGTTAACATATTAGGCCAGAAGGCCTAAAAGAAAAGAATCAAACGTGTTTAAAAAAAAAAAAAATAATATATATATATATATATGTATATATATATATATATACCACAAGCAATCTTAAACCCTAAACGCTTCTTTCTCTCCAAGGTTTGTTGGCGGCTACTCGATGGGTCCTTGCCGTCCTTGCCGTCTTCGCGGTTCTTACGGTGCTCACGGTACTTACAGTCTTCGCCGCCCTAACCGTCCTTACGGTCGACCAAATATCAAACGGAAGATAATAAGAAGACTACCGGAGATGGAGATGGAGATGCGTATTCCTATGCATGTGGTCACGGAGGAGGTCCTTACGAGAATGCCTGCTAAATCATTGATGAGATTCAAGTGCGTCTCAAAGCTTTGGTCATCCCTCATCAGCTCACCATACTTCAAAGACCGTTTCCTCACTGTCCCAACCCGACAACGCCCACATCTTTTCATGTGTTTGCAGGATGTCAATGACCACAGTAGCTCTGTCACGCTATCATTGGTTCCAGACGCTAACAGTGATGATACTCCGTCTTCTTCTTCTTCCTTTGTAGTTGACCACACCATCCCACGGATGAGAGGCGGTTACATCTGCCAAAATCTACGCGGCTTCATGTGCTACGACCTATGGCAAAAGCCGCGTATCTTTAACCCTGCCACTAGACAGCTTGTTACTTTACCCCCTGCCTTCAATCCCAATACTACCAAAGGCACCGTCTCCTACTATTTCGGACACGACCCTATTACAGACCAGTACAAAGTGGTCTGCTCAGTTGGTGTCCGTTTGACCGATACGCAAGAGGTAAGGTCCCATCATCGTGTCTTTGTCCTCAAACCTGGAGGAGGAGGTTCCTGGAGAAAGGCGTATCGACTTCCTCCTCCGGACTTTATTCCTCATATTGCGGCCAGAGGAGGCGTGTGTATCAATGGGGTTATATATTACCTTGGTTGGACTGCTGCTGATAGCTGTATGCTTGTGACTTTCCATATTAGATCCCATGACTTCAAAATGATCCAAGTACCTCTTCCGGAGGAGCTGCCTCCTCCTGCAAAGATGAAGAATGTGTGTCTTGTAGAGTATGGTGGCAAAGTAACTGTCGTTGACCAGGCCAGTCTTAGAGATAAGGGTAGGCTTGATTTATGGGCATTGGAAGATGCTGCAAACCAAAAATGGTCGAGTAAGAGACTGGTTGTGAAGCCTTCTCAGCTAGATTTTGTCAGAAACACTGAGTTTGTTGTCAGAGGTACAAGTCGAAATGGCAAGGTTTTCTTGATACCAACGGATTTGGTTTCTCCCTTTCAAATTCTCTGTTATGATCTGCAAAGCAACCATATGAGAAAGATTGATATCAAAGGTGTACCGGACCACTGGTTTAGTAAGGACAAATCCACCGTTGAAGTGATGTTGATGGATCACAGTGAAACTCTCATGTCCTTGATGAATACATGAGAGAGTTTAATCATTCCCTTTCTACCAAGCTTTGTGTGTTTAGTTGATTAAGAAGACAGTTTAATTGTTGGTTTTTATATTGGCTGATATGTTAAGAATTTTATAGTGTTTTTTGTTTGTTTCATTATTGACTTACATGATATAAGGACAAGACAAACCTAATCAAGATTATCTTTCTTTTCCAACAGTCTGTTTGTTTTGTGAGGCCATAAATTCCTGCGGAGTATCATGTAAGAAAGATATCTGTAGAACACACAGGGAACTTTTGTATGTGCTTCCTAGAGATGATGTGGTGAAACTAAAGGATTCAGGAATGAGGAAGGAGAGACATGCTGACTACTAGAAGAGGCAAGTGATAAAAGAATTTGGTGTATTACTTGCAAATGAAGAAACCTAAAAAAGCTAGAATCTACTTTGTTTTTCTTTTATAAAAGCTATCTACAAGCTGCTATATACATAAACAAAGTTCATTCCTGATACGAATTCTTAGTTTCATAACATCATCTCTAGGAAGCTTATAGCCACTTGTACTTTTTAACAGTAAGGTTAAAGAGTACACACAATTGTAACAGTCCAGTGAATTTTGTTTTTTTTTTAAAAAAGCGCAGAGTCTAGTATTAAAGAGTACAAACGTTTATGTCTGAAACTAGCACTTTCACTAGTGTATATGCAAGATGAATTCAATATTTTCTTAGAGAACTTAAAAATAAAATATTGTTGTTTTGTAGATTGAAGGCAAGTACAAGTTTTATATATAATATGGGTTTCTTCTATATGCAAAATTTTCATATCAAAACGACCATATCTAACCAAGCTTTGTTGAGAGGAGAGTAGCGGCTATGCGGGACGGATATATCTTGGCTGAACTGAACCTAGCCATCAGACATCTCATGAGCCTTTAATGGCTTGAAGATTGGCTTAGCAAGTTAGCAGGCATTGCCTTAGGTTCAGTTGAAGACTGACTGTTAAACTGAATGCCCATTATGAATTTTAGTATTGGGCCTTGTGGCCCATTAGTATTGTACATTTCGAAAAATAACTCAAGGAGGATACTATTCTTCCGCATCTTTTATGGAACAAGAGAGATTCGATTCGATTCCCTCTCTCTCCGGTGGAGGGAGAGCAGCATAGGTCTCCTCCAGATTCGAATTCGAAAGATGAACAATGCCGATTCTGGTGATCGTTATCAAAAATGTAAGTCCTCGCTGCTCTCTTTGAACACTTATATTTGCGTGTCCATTATTTTCTTGGTTTGATTCTCATGTACTGCTTATATGCTAATCCTCTATATACCCATCTGTTTTTAATTTTTTGTTTCTGTCTTGTCTTCATGAGTTTTGGGTATTAAGTATTCACATCTCATACGAAGAGTACTGTTGTTGTCATTGATATGTCTAATTTTCCCAACGGCATCTGAAATCACTTACATAGCAATTGATGTGTGTACATCTTCCTCTGTTTAAACTACTTGTTTGGTTCTGTGAAATGACTCAGTATTTATTCCTCGAGATTTTTTGATGAAAATGTTACCACCAGACATGGATAATAAGCGTTTCATCAAATACTATTATATACTAGTATCTCCTTGCATCATATCCCCTGCACTTGCTACTCAGATTCATGAACCAACTTGTCATTGTCAAATTCTTGTGCTTCTAGAGTATATTTACCTGCCTCTGTTGAAACTCTACTAGTTTGCTTCTTTGAAATGACTCTGCATTGTTTCTGTAGAGTTGCTCCTATGATGAAAATGTTACCACATATTGGGGAGGGGGGGGATTTGCTTATTAGCTCTTTAGCTTGGCCTAAGTTTAGAATAAGTCTTTAACCAATTCCTACTCAAAATCATGAACCTACTTCAAGTTATGTTACTTAGAAATTGATTGACACATAAATCTGATAAAAAAAAGTAATCTGATGTTATAGGTCAACGATTCAAACTTGAAGTTTGCATTCAAACAAATCATGAATTTACATTGTTTCTGTTTTTAACCTTTTGCAAGGAAAAATACTTGTTTGGGGGGAGTTGAGTTTAAAACCCCCACCTACAATCCCATTCTTTGTAATCTGTACATAAAAGACCCATCAAATCCTTCTTCTGCACCAAAAAAACAAATAGAGTCCATAAATAAATGTTTTTGTATAACATTACCAACACACTAAAACCCTTTCCATGTAGTGAGGACTTCGTGGAAGACTTCAGATATCAAATCTCTATCTGCGCACTGCATGAATACGTTGAACTCCTCACGGATCTCAAATATCTTCCCAAACTTCACAAGATACCTCATGCAGCTTGCCTTCAGTTCAGGCAACTGATAGAGATAAGCGTTCTGCAGCCTCTCAAGCACATTCTTCGTGTCTATATCCTCTACAAGACTCAGGTGGCACGCGTCTTTCAGATCAGCGATATCATATTTATCAGCCGCTTGTAGAAGCGCCAGTCTATGCGTTAGAAAGTCTTCGTTCTGGATATTCCCGTAGATATAACTTAGGAACGCTCGGCAAGCTTCGAGCGGCATGTCCGGTATGTTTATCGCTGATAGTTCTTTCTCTTTCAGGTCATGTAGAAACATGCTGCGGAAAACAGGCGAACGGGCAGCGAGAACAGCTCGGTGCGCTCCGATGCTTCCATCAGAGGCGTTGATGGTTATGTCGGTGTAAATGCTTTCTGTCAACATACGTCCAAGGGATGTTACCGCTGTAACTTCGGATTGGTTCTGCGTTGAACCGTCTGCCCAGATTGAGTAAAACTCTCCACTCTGCCAATCCAGGTAAATATCAACTAAATATTAAAAAAGAACAAAGGTTCTGTCTATTTTCTAACACTTACATCTTGAGACAGAACCTTGAGGTCAAGAAACTCGACGTCGATGATGATTTTTCCAGTCAAGGGAACTTCAATTGTCCAGAGGAAATCTTCGTTTGTCTTAATCCTCTTATCTATTACTTCTGCAGCATTAAAGAAACAATGTTTTTAAATTCATCTTTTGTTGTGGAACAGGAACAAAGCAAGATCTTGTCTTTACCTGGATGAGTAAAAGCCTTCCTCTCACCAGTAGAAGAGACAACACGAAGAACAAAGGAAGCAACAGGTGGGTTTTCCCTGGAAAGGCTGGATACTTCTGGATACAACTTAACATTTAATAGCATCTTGCTTTTCTCCACAGACAAATGCCTTCATATCAATAACCCACCATATATAGTGTCAAAACCATTCTTATTACCAAACACATCAACTACTAAAAAAGGTGTGTCCACTTTTTTTTCATTCATCATCATCATCATGTCGGATCATTAATTGGTCAGGTGAACAAAAAGGGAAGGAGAGAGAGAAGAGAGAGGTACCAGTTCCAAAGACCCATCTTGAAAGGATCGGACTTGCGGTAAGTGGAGGAAGAGAGGTTGAGGATACGCCATTGGGCGAGCCTGGAGATGGTGTCTACTCTGTAAGCTGAATCAGTCATCCTAGAGAAAGCCAGAGCTGCAGAGATGTCATGGATGCAATCCAACCAACCCTCCAGCAGATTCTCCCCTGACTTTCCCAGGTTTGCTCTCTTCTTCTCCTCCTCCTCCTCTTCTTATCATATAATAGTATATGTATAAGCAAGAGTAGAATCAAGGAGATATGGGGTTTAGGGAGATGAATTGTTTAATGGATTGGAAGAATCATTAGCGTTTCTTGGATTGGTAATTCTTAGGGGGAAGCAAAGTCTGTGCTTTGCTTTTACGTCATTTGAAAGAGAGAGAGAGAGACAGGGGAAAGAGTAAAGTGTGTTGGTTCTATATGACCATATGTTTCTTAACACTTGGCCTTATTTCTCACCCTGGCCCACTCTTATGGGGCGTGTGTCTGTTTTATTGGAGTCTTTGAGTCTTCTCTTCCAACTAATTTCAGACTTTAGGTTTATAGACACTTCCAACATTTCTTGGGTTGGATATGGTTTGTACAATTACATAACTACCCCGATGAACTATTTTTAAAATGACCTGATGTTAAACATAGTTTGAATTAGTCCATAATATTTCTGGTTCTTGTCGAATTGTCATTTGTCATTAGTTATATGTGAGAGTGTATGTGGTTAACTACATAGTCTACATATAACCATCCACTTTATTATGTTAATGAATAATAACTTGATAGTGAGTGTTTACTATAGTCTTCATAGGAAAATCTTGATTTATTAGGAATCTAAGTTATCAATGGGAGCATAGCCTTGGAGTGTGATGGAAGCAATTCCAATATCTGTGTGCTTCGAAGGTAGGCAAATCTACTTTACAATTAGTTTATAGGTTTGTAATTATGTATAAGTGAATTTGCGTGATAAAGAAGATATGTTAGATTAATGTGAAGCGTTCTTTTTCAGCCCTCACATAGATTTGCGTGCATTCTCTGCCAACTTGGTTCCTTTTGCCCATTCCTTCGCAAGTTACAACTTCATCGGATCCTTCACCTTGATTTTCCCATACATTCTCACATATCCTAAACATTAATATTATTATTGTCCACGGCCTTCACCACGCTTGATTATGGGTTCAGTAAAATTCAGATCCTTATCTAACCATTACCCACTAATAAATCATTTTTAGATGTTTTTGAAAAATTGTCTCTAATTGCTTATATTTGGATACCAGAGTATGATTAGTGTAATTAAGTTTTTTGTTTTAAGTATATAATCAAGTTGGTTGGTAAAATATATTATTATCCATAGATATTTATAAAAGAGAAAGCAAGATTCTATCATTGTTAAGAAGAAAGACAACAAATGGTGGGGTCTTAGTGGAATCTTGAATTCCATTACAAGAGTGCAAGTTTTCTCTTATGATCTCATCTTTGATGTGCATAATGTTTGAATTACTTTACATATATGTATATATTATAACCTTTAAATTTAAAACTTAGTTATGACTACACATAGGGTATTTAATAAACGTATAACAATGTGAATTACCTTTTGAGTGATGAATAGAAAACAAAACAAAATATTTGGAAAATAAATTAAAGCTTAGAACAAGTGTGTATATAATATTGGTCCAAGTGGAGAAGAAAGGTATCTGTGTTTTGTCATTTTCTGGGACATTGAATCTAGAATCTATTCAACACCCTATCTTACAAGCAACCTCTAGAAATCACGTCAAAATTGATCGCGACCGTACATTTCCGAAAAATATCAGACCTTAATCATGAGTCTTGTTTATTATATCTCCAAGCTTGACTAACACCTTTTATTGAATCAATTGAATATGATTTCTTAATCTTACAAAATGTACATGTGGTTATATATACAATGGTTTAAGCAAAAGGAAACTTAACCATTGATACAATTCTTTACTAAACCGGTATATACACTAATATCTATTTTCTTAAAGAGAGAAACTAGATTTTGATCCGCGCTTAGAAAGCGCGGGTTTTTTTCGGCAAAAATAAAAGTTTAAATTGATTATTATTTTGTGTTCATATAAATTTTTTAAGATTAAAGTCACCATGATTTATATTGATATGATCAAGCATCTGCGTTTTTGAAATTTGGTTGAAATGTTTTTAAAAATGATGTTTGTTTGTATAATAGTATAGAAATTATGAAGTGTAAATATATATGTTGGTATTGGAAAGATTGTTGCTCACAATTATATATATATATATATATATATATATATATATATATTAACTATCAAAATTTAAAAATATAAAAGCAAATATATAAAAGAGATTTAATCTGTAGTTATTATAAAGCTATATTGTTTTTCTATACATAGTCAATATTTAAATTATTGTTGAAAATTAAAATCTAAATTTTTAATTGCAGGTTTATTAATATGAGTGTAAAATGAGTTTTAATGTAAACTATGACATTGTCATATATATACATGGTACGTTTTTTTATTTCACATATCCTATTAGAAACATACTATATATAGGTCTGTTTATTTATACTGCTGGTACGTACAATTTTATATATACCTTTATCAAAATATGCGACATTATAAGGACTAAAAGCCTTTTAACTAACGTTGAATAATATATGGTAATAGGAGAAATAATAGGTACACCAAATATACTATTAGTTAAATGAAAGGGTGCAGTAACCTTGTTTAAGTAGATTTTTCAAAAATGCTTCCCTTTTAATAGAATAGATATTGAGTTGATAATAAATCAAAGTACTAACTACATTCGTTACGTTATGAATATGGTAGCGGTCAATATAGAGTTGGAGTTTGGTGAACAATTTGACTAGAAAAATTGCATGATGGGTCGAGTAGATCTCCACCATTGGTTTCATTTGTTACTGGATCTCAACTACCCACCATTGTTTTTGCTTTTACACATTTTTCTACATCGCCTAATCATATTGTCTGTGATCATTTTCTATTATATTGAAGGTATGGAATTCTAAATAAACCTGATTGATTCAGTTTCATCTTAATCAAACCAAATAAATGAACAGAAACTGAATATATGTTCTTATGAATATATAAGATCGACCTGGTTATAAACAATCCAAACTGAAACCGTATAGATTAAGTCAACAATAGTAAGTTTGGTTTTACTTTGATAACCGTATAAATCAACATTATGAATCTATTTATATGTGTCACAGTTTGGGCCCAGTGGACAGTCTTCATCTGGGCTGGATTTCAATATTGTAACATGTACATTCTTTTGTAAAAAAAATGCATTTCATTGTTGAAATTAGGGCTGGGCAAATAAACTGAATCCAAAAATTCGAACCGAATCCGATCCGATAAAAATGAATCCGAACCGATCCGAACCCGACGTAAATACCGAATGGGTCTTGTTTTGTGGTATTTCGGGTTATGGGTATTATCCGAACCGAACCCGAATCTAAATGGATATCCGATAGAACCCGAAACATTCAAAACCTCGAAAAGATCTTGTACCAAACATGATTTCAATTCTTAATATGTATCCAAAATACACTAAGAAATATTGAACATCTAAAATACTTATCTATTACATGAAGATTGGTGGTTCTATTACATGAAGGTTGCTGGTTAAAGATGGCCGTTGAATCTTGAAGTATTTAGATTTAGATTTTGTTTTTGTTAAACAATGTTTCTCATTTCATGAGAACTTGGTTTTCGTTTTATGTTTTTATTTATTTGGTTTTCTTTTTATCAGTAAATATGTTTACTTTTCGTTTGATTTTGAATGATCACGGTTGATGTTCCTTATTTTTGAATCGATTTTACTTAAGTTTTGGTTACAAAATAGGTACACATCAGGTATTTTAAAAACGAAGAACCGATTTTACTCATGTTTTGGTTATAAAGTAGGTAAAAATCAGGTACTTTTAAACTGAAAAACCGATTGGAACCCGAACCCGAAAGTATTTTGGGTTGTACCGGTTCTTTGAAGATTTACTAACCCCGACCCGAACCCGATAGAACCCGAATCGGTCCCGAACCGAACTTTCATATAATCCGAATGGGGCTGATTTTGATAAACCCAAAAAACCGAAACCCGATTGGATAAAACCGAAACCCAATTGGGACTCCAAATGCCCAGGCCTAGTTGAAATTGACATTGTATTTGATCACTGAAACTATGAAAAAAGAATCTCTTTTTGACGTTTTTATTTAATGCAATGCAATGATATTCATATAAATCAATACAACAAAGAGTTGAGAAAAAAGTTGACGAAAAAAGCAAACAAACAACAAAATATTGTACGGAAACATTCAAATGTTGGGAGTTAAACTCATATTAACATTTTGTTAATTACCAAAGCGTTTTTGCACAGTTTAAGAAACCATTCGATCCTCTGAGAAAGCTCTGCATCGTTTCCGGCTCCTGACTCCAACTCGTTACTACAAGACTCGATGGCGCTGATTGCCGCGTTCAGCCAGACGTCGACGTCGGCATGCGCATCAACAAGCATAGCAGATATCGAGTCGTCGAGCTGCTCCACAGCATCTTGGTAATTCTTCTGGCAGTCCTCGAGTGTGGCCTCCGTAGCCGGCTCTAGATCCTCTCGGCTAAGCATTTCCTTAATATAGGCGGAAGTGGAGGAGGCGTTAGCTGAGGCGGCAGAGATAGCTATGATCTCGATCTGGTTGGTGGTGGCTGCGAACTCGCCAGACTCAGGACGGGTCTGTATGCTTGAGAGGCAGAGTTTTGGATCGTCACAGTGTTTGCACAGATCGGTAATAAGATTGGAGTCAGCATTGACATATGAGAGATAGAGAATGAAAATGAAGAGAAGTCTCGAGAATTGCTTCATCTTTGATTATTGATTAGGTTTGGAATGAAGATTATAAGAATGATGAAGAAAGATTTATATTTGTAAAAGGGAAACCTACAAAACAATAATCAAAGTTCAAAGCGAATTTTGTTTATTTGTTGTTGAAGAATTCTGTTTTTAGCAATTTTGTTTATAATGAAATGGAAAACTAATCTGACTTAAAAAATAAGGCGGGAAATATGCAACTACAAACAGAAAACAATTTGGCCTATGGGCTGAGATGCTATTTCTGAACGAGATTGAAACCAATAATATTTCAAAATTTTTATTGGATTTTCATGGTCTCAATTAGGCATAAGCTTTCAGTTTTCAGTTCGGTTATGGTTTGATTTTGGTTCGGTTACTTTGTTTTTGATTGAGGTAACACCGTAACAGTGGTAGAAAACAATTAATATCCGATAAAATTCTGGTTTCAATCCGGTTATGGTTTTCAGATAAATCAGATAAAAATCAGATTTTGATTATTATTTTTTCAGTTTTTCAGATTAAATATCTAGTAAATCAAATATATCTAAATATTTTGGATAAAAAATATTAGGCAATTTGGTTCTTTCGGTTAATTTGGAAAATTTTGAAATATTTCATATAAAAATCAGGTAATTTGATTTTTTGGGTATTTGGTTTATAAGTAATATTTTAAAATTATTTTAAATTTTTATCAAATATAATTAATAGTTTAGATAATCAAACTATATTTTAGATATTCATGCACTCATTCGGTTTTCGGTTCAGAGATATAAAAATTACTCGCTTATTTGTGAACATCTGTTGGTTTTAGATTTGATTTCGTTCAGTTATCGGTTCTCAATTTATATGCGTAGACCTAGTCTTGATATATGGATTTTATTATCAGCTCATGCAATATATATACGATCCTTTGAATATTAGGAGTATATTAGCTTTTGATTCTTTACCAATTCATTTTCTTCATTTATAGTGAGTTGCCCAGAAAAGGAAATAAATAATTGATAATTGACACGATCACGCTTCCCGCGTTTGAGGCCGAGAATATACGAAGGAATTGAAGTATTTAAAAAACAATAGTGTTTCGTTAGACATATCTTTAGCAAAGACCTTAAAAAAAATGATAACTGTTGGACTTGACCTCATCACCCTACGAAGAACATGTAACAATAAGCAAAACTTTTTTTTTTTTGCAAAAAACAATAAGCAAAACTTGAGACCCAAATAATCTAAAATGCAAACCGTTTCTAGTATTACCTTACGTAAAAGAAACTAGACCAAATATTAACGAGTATGAATGAATAGTCGTATTCTTTGTTTGTTTGAGTATATAACTCGATCATGAAACATTACTCTTTTTTTTTTTGAAACACCGATCATGAAACATTACATTTTACTAAACCCTTTAACAAAAAAAAAAAGAAACATTACATTTTACTTATTTTTAGGGTTTAGTAAATCTTTTTTTGAGAGTCCACTGTCACAAGTCACAAAAATTACAGCATCACGAATTTGGAAATTTCTAATCTTTCTTTAAAATAAAAGATAAAACCGAAACAAAAATCACTCAAGAGTTGAAAAATTCGTGCATCACATGATTCTGCAATTATCAGGATCTTCTCGGTAACCACCGTACATCACCGGAGGTGGATACGACGAAGCTACCATCTGGTAAGGAGTTTCACGCATAGATCTACAAAATCCACAGTAACCCGAATTCGGTATCTCGCATATGCATCTTCTCGCCGGAGCCATCTCATTGTTATGTTCCATAAGATACGGCTGCACTGGCTGCTTCTGCTGCTGCTGAGGAGGCGGCGGCGGCGGTGGTGCGGCCTGAACTGTGACAATGGTCGTGTGACAAACTTTCTTGCGGAGTTCACGAGTTAGCTCTGCCGTATCAATCCCTTCTCCCACTATAACCAGCTGATCGTTCTGTCCCTGAATCGAGACAGATCTCACACCTGCACGCGCGAAAACAAACAAAGTTGCTGAAACGTTTTTCAAATTACCTAACTTGGCGTGCAAGTTATTTGCAAAAGAAGTCATAGAGATGTTTTTACCAGAAGCTCCAGATGCAATTTTCATAGCTTTCTTGATTGATTTCTCACTCTCGCTCATATCCATCTTCAGAACTATCCTTTGCTGAATAAACAACCATATGGTATTTGAAAACAATTATAGATTTAACTAATAATTTTTTTTTCCAGGAATGGATAGAAATGTTTCTTGTTTTACAAGAAAGTTGTTTCAATAAGAATGAAAAAATAAGACACTTACCCTCATCGTACTGCCGGAAAAACCGACCGGAGAGGATATTCCGATAAGGGTTTTTGAGTAAGGGAGAGAAACCAAGTGCAATAGGTGACAATGCAAGAACCGATATGGGATTCTGAGTGTTTATTCTCTGGTGATTATATACAGATATGAGATAACAATGGCGATAAGTAATGAATGATAAAATATCTAGATTCCTGATTTGCATACAAAACATTCAATATTATTATATGAATTCTAATATATCATTAAAAATGTTCCTTATTAGATAATAAAACAAATCTTATAGAATTGACATATCTATCATAACGACTAACGACTAAGAACATACATTTAATAGTATAAAAAGTTCATATATCTTACTGGAAGGTTCTTGTCAACCAATTGTACTTGTTTCGTAGTAATTCTATAAGCAGATTCCCTGAAATTTACAAGTTCTGTTTACTATTATTTTTATCACTATGAATCTATGATCAGTTTCGTTGCTTGAAACTTTCATAATTGTTCAATTAATTATTAATTCAATGAAAGTGAAGTTTATGCCGTTGCCTTGTCGGCTAAGCTTGAGTTTATAATACTAAGGCTACAATAAACTATAAACATATTTGTAAGTTTACCTACCATTACCATAGTAAAAGAAATAAGTGAAAATTCAAGCACCTAGTGTCTTAGTGTGGAGATAACAGGAGGTATACCGTTAAAAGACAAGGCACTGCAAGTTTCTCTTTTAAGACAAAGCAAGTTGCAAGACTCTAAACACTATTTTCACTACACAACGTAGATACATACACCAAATGATCATTCTCCATACTGAGATCATTGTGGTTTTGAGCTGTCAGTAAGTTAACCAACTACAATTTCATAAGCTTCAGCCACCTTGGTTGTTTCCATCAAAGTTATCCTGAGAAGTTCTTTGATGATCAGTCACCTGGAAGATCTTCATAATGTACACAAAGAACAATGATTTACCAATGCCGTGGAGGCTAAATGTTGAGGTTGCATTGCCTACTCAAGCTTCCTTCTTGTGATCCCCAGTGTATGGATGAGGAAAGCTGTGACTTGTTAACATTGATCTTCCTCTTTCCCCGTTATAAATTTCATGAGAAACTCCATTTAACCGGTTAGAGCGTTGGAAGAATGGTTCTTGACGGCGTCTTTCAGGTGATTCTCCAGTGTACAGATGAGGAACGCTCGTCTGTGTTAACGTACTCTGCATTCTCCTGACATAAATATCAAGCGGAACTCCATCAAAGCGGCTTGAGCATTCAAAGAAGGATCGTTCTTCTTGAGGATGGAGACTAGGTTGAAAAGGAAAGTCACGAGAGCTTCTTTCAGTGTATCTGAGCTGCTTTGAGTTTTCTTGAAACCGGACATGGTTAAACGTTGCTGGACTTTGAGTTGCTCTAATTGAGCTAACAATAGCATCTTCAAACTGTGAACATCTATGTTCTTGGTAAGGAAACAATGGAGATGTTCTTTGTCTTGATTGAACCAAAGGATCATGCACTTGCCTAAGGTTATGGTCCTGGTGATAGCTGAGACCAAATGTAAGTGCTGGTCTCTGCCACTTTGATTCACGTTCCTTCATCTCTCTGCCTTTCAACTTCTCAGCATAAATCTCTTTAGCCACGCGAGAGACTCTGAATTTGAAGGTACTGCACTCTCCCAAGAGGAAAGGCATGTCACATCTAGACCCATCTCCTCTCTTATTCTCGTAGCCAGGGTAGTCGCTCTTCTCGAACGCCACGCACTGGGTCAACGCAAGAGAGCATTTGCTAGCAAGCTCCTCGAGCTTCCAGTGACAAAAGGGTGGTTTGTTCTTGTGAGAGACATGAACTTCTCCATCAGCCCTGACCATATGGCTTGCACTGTGGAGGAATCCAAACACCAGTTCCCTATGCTTCCTACAAGAAACACACACAAAAGAACATCTGATAAAAATCAAAAGTCAGCAAAGTTGCAGCACTAGCCAGTATACAAGCATTTACTTTATAAGAGAGGAGTCAGTCTCTTTGCCGTGGAAACCGGCGTGTGGGAAGTTGAAGATGATTCGGTCAAATCTTCGGCAGTTAAGATGAGGATGTAGTTGGAGTTTGGTTGCATCAACTCCATGTAAAAGAGAAGCTCCAAGCCTCTTCAAAGTCTCAAGGTTTGACCTTGCCTTCTTGTACTTTCTAACCACTTCATCTGCTTCAAAATACCATAGGAGACAGAGGTTATAAGGTACATAAACAGTAGTTTGCCCTAGACATTATTTTCCATTTGAAACATGGGAGTCTTTTAGCTCTATAGAAAACCCCTAGACTCTCGCCACAGGAAATTAACCTAAAAAAGTCTCACAAAGTACCGTATGAGTCGAGAGAGGAGGCGCAGATGTTGGAAGCAGAGCGGAAGCGAGTGGCTAAGCTGCAGGAGAATGAGAAATCTCCTTCGCCCACGAGAAGTATCTGATGCTTGGATGAGTAGTGCGTGATCCATACTTGTTCATCACCATGATCTCTGATAAGTCTCGAGAGCTCTCTGATCGTCGCCATTGGGACTGATGAATGATGATACTTTTGGAAAGGTGTTGTTTTTTTTGTATTTTAGTATAATATTAGTGCCGTTACTGTTTCACAAAAAAAGCCAAAGGGAGTAGTGACTGTCGCCTCTTGTCGGATAAGCTTTAGTCTATATATGCGTCCCACCACCAACCTTCTGGTCAGGGCAGAGCCTTTGTTGCAGAATCAGAGAGTTTGCAAATAAGAAAGTACTACTAAGCCAGTCCCTAGGTAATGGAGAGAGGTTTTATCTCCTTCAGACAGACAATGCAGATCACAACCATTTCCTCTGTTTTGCCAGAATTTGAGGATGTTCTTTCTAACTGCTCATGCTTCTTCTGCTATTAGAAACATTCAAACAACAGTGGTTCTTGGCTAGGGAAGTCTTAACAACGTGTGCTTCTGATGAATCTTTAGTGCACTCATGAGGAGATCTCTTCCCACCTCGTCTGAATAAACCTCTTTAGACACCCACAGAGAGTCCAAACTCATGAGGATATGAACAATGCAAGACATTATCATTTCATCAAGCTATAAAGAATGAAGCTTTGAATAATAGAAAACCAGAGAGAACTCGAATTAATTAAAAAAGCAGGTTGGCATTTTGTTCCAAATCCACCACCAAAGAACAATCAAATCCCAAAGCTCAACGATACACAAACTCTCTCTCATAAGAGAAACGTAAAACATAATATTTTTTTAATCTAGCGAGTGGACTCGGAAGGAGTCTTGGAGACGATGGAAAGCGCGTGCAATCCACTATCAAGCTCCTCCCTGAGGAGATCGTACACAAGCCTGTGCCTCTTCACCAGATTCATCCCTTCGAATCCCTTCGATACGATCTTCACATTGAAATGCGTCTCTTCGTCGGTTCCTCTACCTTTCATCCCCGCGTGACCCGCGTGCTGGTACGAGACGTCCTCGATCACTAGCTCCACCGGTTCCAGCTCCTTCTCCAGCTTCTCCTTTATCCTGCTCGCCCGATTCTCGATCGCCCCCGTGTTCGATCCGGTTTTGTCAGCGCTGCTCATCGCGATTCTACTGTCGCTGAAACGAGTGGAGCTTGAGTGGAAGTATCTAGGCACGGAGGTGAAGAGTCTCGGAGTGTTTGCCGGCGATTTCAGGATCGGAGTACGGTGAAGCCCGGTTACGATTATTGACCTAATTGAAGACGAAAACATGGCCCCTCACTGTGTGTGAACCAAAGAGGAAAACGTCGCCGTTTGTTATTGCGTTAACTTCCTTCCACAAATTTGCAAGTATAACAATACTACCCCCGTATTTCTCATAATATTTGAAAAGTGCACCCCAAAAGTGAACCAAAGAGGAGGCTCTGAGATTTTTCTTGGATTAAACAAAAGAGAGTAATTACATGAGTTTCGAATGGTCTTCGGGTCGGGTTCGGACCGGTTCCTTTCGGATTCTAAATATTTAGATCCAATAGGTACTTAGAAATTTTCGATTCGGGTTTGGATCGTTTCTTCTCGCTTCTGGATCGGTTCAGGTCTATAATTGAAATAGCCATAAAATACCCATAATTTTTCGGATCCATATCGGATTCGGGTATTTATGATCTGAAAAGGACATGGCATACCCAATTCCATCAAATTTAGTTGATATTTGTCATATATATCTAAAATTTTACAAAATAACTTAAATAAAACTATTAATAACTAACATAAAACATTTTTAAACTCTAGATTTTACATTTTAAAGCTTCGTATTACTTAGAAAAATGTTAAAAAATAATAACAAATGTTGTTAACAAAAGATATTTCAACTAAATCATAAAATTATATACATAAAATAGAACACAAAATGTCATAGTTTTAGATATATATGTTTTTAAGTCGGATAGAAATCGGTTCTTATCGGTTGAATCTATTGGGGTCGGGTCTATTCGCATCCGGGTCTATTCGGATCGGTTCCTTTCGGTTTCGGTTTTTTCGGGTTAAAAAAAATTAGACTCAAAAAATATTTATAAATTTTCGGTCCGGTTCCGAATCGGTTATTTTTGAATCGGTTCCGGTCATTTTCCGATCTAGGTTAAAATGTCCAGGCCAACCCCCAACCTTCGAATTAATTTTTGAAGTAAACAAAAGGACAATATTATTCGACGACAGTTACGTTGTATTCGACCACACCCTACCACTGCCTGTCGCTGCGTCCTCTGAAAGTAGGACCCACATCCGAGTCGGAGATGACGTGGATCAGCGATCACCCTTATCGACTTTAGACCATGCGCATCAGGAGCTCATGAGGGGGTCGTGGGCTCGAGTTCTTAGGCCCGTTTGATTTAAAAAAAAGGAAAATGGGTTTTAATCGTTGAACCGGGCCTTACGCTTGAACCCGTAAGAGGCGGGTTCAAGCCACGCGTCGGGCGGTGAGTGGCTTCTCCTTTCCGCGTCGAAGAGGAAGAAAGGAGGGGATACGCGTGAACCAGTTCATTTCTCTCATCAGTGAAAAAAGCTAGGGTTTTTTCTCTCCGAGGCGATAATCGACGCCGTGGCTTCTCCGTCGTTATTTCTCCATCAAATCGAATCCGCTTTCTCTTCTCCACACTCTTAGGTCAGTATTGTGTAGATTGACGGTGTGGTAGCGTAGATTTTGTGTGCGATAGGGATTTCCGATGGGGTGATTTTAAATCGATTTGGGGATTTTATTTTTCAGGGTTTTTAATCGTTATGGGAGTTCGATTGAGGGTTCAGTTACTCATATTCTTCCCTAATTATGTGCTAATAATTTGATTTCTGTCACAGATGGATCCGGCAGAGGAGAGAAGACATTCAAAGAGGCAACAGGATCACATAAACATGCTAGAGTTCGTCAGCGATTCAGAGTACGGGATTCCCAAAAGGTGTCCATGTGGTGGGAGAATCATCGATGAGGTACGCCGGAAGGACGAGTACGACTCTCTTCCGGGGAAGCGGTTCTTCACATGCAAGAACTACGAGGTAAGTTTGATCTTAAACGCTTTGATTATCGTTTATGGGTTTGCAAATTGTAGAGTGTCTGATATTTGTTTTTGGTGTAACCAAGGCTGATGGATTCCACTATCGTCAGCCTTGGGTGATAGGTGTGCAGGAGGAGATCGAAAGGTTGACTAAGCGGGTGGTGGAGGCTGAAGAAGTGATGTTGGGGTCGTCGAATCTCTGTAAACTGATCGACAGACTAGAGGTTAGTGATAACACATTTTCAATACTTGTGTGGTATGTTTTGCGTGACTAACACTTTTTGTTTGATGTTTACATGTCCAGGATCAGGTTAAAATGCTCTCTGAGCAGGTAGATGACCTCACAGTTCAGGTTGCTACGTTGGAGAAGGTCTGCTTCGAATGAAACCGAAGGTAAGACTGAACCCCACTTTAGATGTAGTTCGAAAATGGCTGTTACAAATTGTTGATTGGTATAACCAGTTTAGCAATTTAATAAGTTAACTAAAAGTGATGAAAGCTTAAATGATAACTACTACAATAACTACAACTCCAACTAGAACTCTAACTACAACTTTTAAAAATCTGTAATTAATTTTTTGTTGGTTGTTGGTTGCTGTGAACTCTCAATAGATTGTACTTAGGTGTAGTTAATATTTTCCAGTGAGTTGATGTGTATTCACTGCGGTTTGTGAAGTACTTGTGGTAGGTAGAGTTTGATTATTTCTTCTGTTTTAGTTAATTATCTCAAATGAAAGCAAAAACTAGTTTATAAAACATAGCAAATCCACAACTAAAAACACACAAACATTGAAACAACAAACCAAACCCAAAAGAAAATGGATCCTTTCTCCTACAACTCTCCCGGGTTTGTGAACCTTTTAGCTTCGCAGAGCAGTCCCCCACAGGACGTGGACTCTGCTGAGGCAGTTGGTAACGCACCCGGGTTAGTTAAACCTGCAGAAAGAAGAAAGTGGGTTGTCAAAGAAGACCTTGTGCTCATTAGCGCTTGGTTGAACACGAGCAAGGATCCCATAGTCGCTAATGAGCAGAAGGCAGGGGCGTTTTGGAAGAGGATAGAGGAGTATTTTAACTCAAGCCCTCAGCTCATTGGCGCCGTTCCTAGAGAATGGAGTCAATGTAAGCAGAGGTGGGGAAGGGTGAATGAGCAGGTGTGCAAGTTCGTTGGTTGCCATGAAGCCGCTTTGAAGGAGCAGACCAGCGGGCAAAATGAGAATGATGTCATGAAAGCTGCACATGACATCTTCTTCAATGACTTTAATGTCAAGTTCGCACTTGAACATTGCTGGAGGGAGCTGAGATTTGATCAGAAATGGAGGTCACACGCGTTGTCGAAAGTTGGTGGAAAGGAGAAGAGGAAGGAAGCATGTCCGGAGGTGGTGGGTGACGATGAAGAGGTGAGGCCTCCTGGTGTAAAGGCGAGCAAAGCAGCCAAGCGCAAGAAACACGGGAATGAAGCAGCTTATGATCAAATAGAAACCATGCTAGCTCTGAAAAATAACATTTCTAAACAAAAGATCCTTGATCGTCTCATTGGCAAAAATGAGGAGACTCTTTCTGATCAAGAAAAATCCCTTAAGTTTAAACTAATTGGTGAAATGCTTTGAGTTGGTTAGTGCCTTGTATTGGTGCTTTGTTTATGTTGATTTGCTTAGCGTGATCGGATGGAATGTTTACGTTGCTTAGCTTAACTTGAATCGATGCTTAAAATGAAATATTGATTGGGTTTTATTTTCTTTCGCAGGTCAGAGAGTGCAGGTCACGGGTTGGAGTGAAGGTGTTGGAGTTGATCAGTCGGTAAAGTTTGAAGCCTAGTTTTTTTTTTTAATGTTGCGGGTAGTTGGACTGTAGTCCATCTTTGGTCACGGGAAAGTGTAGTGTTTTGTTTCTTGCTACACTTTTTTCATTCACGGATTGACTTAGTATGTTTTGTGTCAGTCACAACTTGATTCACGGATTATGTATTATCGTTTCAAACTCTCTATATATGTTTGCATTGTATCATTATATGAAATAGCACTTCTCTCACTTATTACTCTCTATCAAGTTGATTCTCTTATAGCACTTCTCTTTGTATTGACTGAGATAAGAATGTTTAGTTGTAAATGGTAAAAAGTCGAGATCATTCAACTGATTCCCATTTAGTACCAGTTCTGAAGGAAGCCGACACATTCAAGTGATTCCCATCTCGCTGCAAGCCGACACATTCAAGTGATTCCCACAACAAGGTATAATATACAACTTAGTAAAGATTATGAAAATAAAAGATTATGAAAATAAAAGATTATAGAGTAATAATGATAGAGTAATGTATAAAATAGATTATAGAGTAATAATGCTAGAGTAATGTATTAATTATGACAACTTTTATTATTAATAAGAAAACTTTTGTCATGTTAGGAAAATAAACACCAATGTCTTCCTCATCAAGTGATGAAGTTGATGAAGCTTTAGAAGAAATTGTCGACCAAGTAGTTGATAATTTCTTCGACTCAGTGATTCATGCTCATCCCAACAAGCCGACGAGAAGAGCTTATATCGAAAGACATCGGGAACAAGGACACAATCAACTATGGAACGATTATTTCACGGAAAATCCTACATACCCACCGGAAATGTTTAGGAGGCGTTTTCGAATGAACAAGCCATTGTTCCTTCGCATTGTCGAACGTCTAACTAATGAAGTTCCATACTTTCAGCAAAGACGAAATGCTTGCGGAAGGAACGGGCTTTCTGCACTTCAAAAGTGTACGGCAGCTATACGTATGCTGGCATATGGTCAATCGGGAGATACATATGACGAATATCTCCGACTTGGTGACAGTACATCACGTTTATGTTTAGAAAATTTCACTAATGCAATAATTGATTTGTTTGGAGATGAGTATCTACGAAGCCCTACACCTGAGGATCTTCAACGATTACTCGATGTCGGAGAGGTACGCGGGTTTCCAGGGATGATAGGCAGCATCGATTGTATGCATTGGGAGTGGAAAAACTGCCCAACAGCTTGGAAAGGTCAGTACACACGTGGTTCAGGAAAGCCGACAATTGTCTTAGAAGCCGTGGCATCACAGGATCTTTGGATATGGCACGCTTTTTTCGGATTACCAGGTACCCTCAACGATATCAATGTTCTTGATCGGTCACCAGTTTTTGATGACATCTTACAAGGTCGAGCACCTAAAGTGAAGTTCAAGGTCAACAACCACACTTATCGTATGGCCTACTACCTTACGGACGGAATTTATCCAAAATGGGCAACATTTATCCAATCCATCCCACTTCCTCAAGGTCCTAAAGCTGAGCTATTTGCTGAACGTCAAGAATCCACCAGAAAAGATGTCGAACGGGCTTTTGGAGTATTGCAATCGAGGTTTGCAATTGTTAAAAACCCAGCTCTACTATGGGACAAGGAAAAGATAGGAAAGATTATGAGAACTTGTGTCATATTGCACAATATGATAGTAGAGAACGAACGACACGGATACGCTCAAATTGATACATCTGAGTTCGAGTCAGGAGAGTCAAGCAGAAGTTCGAGGGTGCAACGGAGAGAAAGTATTCATGGCGGTGATATGTTAGGCATTCGCAGACAAGTCCGAGATAAAGAGAAGCATGATCGTTTGAAAGCGGATTTAATGGAAAATATATGGCAAAAGTTTGGTAATGAAGATTAATAATGTTTTTATGTTCTTCTATTTCTCAATTTATGTAATCTACTCTTATGTATTGAATAAAAAGTTTTAAAATATTTATAATATATTTTAATATTTTATTTATGTATTCTCAATAATTTGAAATTTTCTTTTTTTTTATTTATATTATTATTTTATTCCTATGAACTCCTTCTTCGGGTTCACTAATGCAGAAAACAACAAATACAGGTTCATAACTATTTATGGCCCCACAAAAAAATATTAAAAAAATTGGGTGAACCCCAAAGGGGGGTTCACCAATGCTCATGCTCTTAGGGACGAGAAGACGCATGAATTTACAAGAAATGCCCGGAAAGAGCGTTTAAGTGGGAAGGGTAGTATCGTAAAGAGCAAGAAACCACTTCCTGGTTTTCGCAAAAATAATCCGTCTCCGCCGCTGCATCTTTCCCTTCTTCTCTCTCACATATAAATAAAACTGCCTTGTTGTTGTTGTTGTCTGTGCGTCATCGAGTTTAACAGGCAATGCTCGTGTCTCCCTCTCTCTATTTATGGTTGGATTCTTTATCTGAAACTGCTAAGCTTATCGGTGATCTGGAAGCTTATTGAATCCCCTTTTTTTCGTGAGTTCTTCTTGTGAAAGTGTCCGGTTATTGATGATCAATCATTGAACATTTTTCCTTATTCTCTTTTTTTGTTTCCGTTAGTTTTGTTTCTGCATGGATGTGATCTTCATATCTCTGCCCTTTTCCTCTGTTTGATCTCCACCTTTTTCCCGGGGGAAATGATCGGCGTTACACTATAGGATAAATCTGGTCGATGATGATTCGTGAAAAACGCGTCCCAAGTGTCCTTTTTGTTGCTACAAAGTTGGATTCTTTTTTTTTTTTTGAGGAATATATTTGACTGAAAGCAAAAAGTAGGCTTCCTTTTTGTTCTTCGGTTACTCAACTCCTAATATAACAAAAAAAAGGTGGTAGCGTTTGTATTCCTCATAGGCGTTTTCATTTGATTTTTAAAACGTATACATTTTTTTCGTGATGTAGGAATATGGCTTCAAAGTTGGCTGTTGATGCGATAGAAACATCTACAAAGGTCCATTTCTCAGGCTTTCATTTAGATTCAGCTAGATCAAACCATATGGCTGCCTCAGCTGAAGAAGAAGAAGAACAACAACATGGACAGCCTTTTGTAATCGGTGAGAGATGCTGCTGATGATGACCTGCTTTAAAGATAGTTCGGATCAGAAAATGTTAATATTATGATGTTTTCAGGAGTTGCTGGAGGAGCAGCATCCGGGAAAACAACTGTCTGCGATATGATTATGCAACAACTTCATGATCAGAGAGCCGTTGTTGTTAACCAGGTCATTCTTCTACTTGACATGTTAATAAACATCAGCTTTTTTGGTTCTGATAAGTATTCATCACAAGTTGTTGTAAGTGATATAGATGCAATGCACTGAGGTTGATCTTAACTTGCAGGATTCTTTCTACCATAATGTAAATGAAAAGGAGCTTGCAAGAGTTCATGATTACAATTTTGATCATCCTGGTTAGCAAGCAACTCTCTCAAAACTGTGAAAAAAAACTAATTGGTCTTTAATCTGATGTACAGACTATATTCTATCTCACATAGCCTTTTGGATCAGTACCAAATTATCTGGCATATAATTGCTTAGTAAGTACAAATAATGCTTTCTGCCTTGTAGACGCTTTTGATACGGAGCAACTATTGTGTTCCATGGAGAAGTTAAGAAAAGGGCAAGCAGTAGATATCCCCAACTACGACTTCAAAAGTTACAAAAACAACGTCTTCCCACCAAGAAGGGTAAGCAGCTTCTTTTTTTCTTCTTATGAAGATTGAACTCGTGATGAAGCTATAATAGTATTTTTCCTATATAATTTGGCTATCTAAGAGTTATGCATAAACTAATATCTCTCTGTTTATGATGTTATATTCGTCAGGTGAACCCTTCTGATGTTATCATCCTTGAAGGGATACTCATTTTCCATGACCCTCGTGTACGAGATTTGATGAACATGAAGATATTTGTAGATGCAGGTCTTTCCCATACTGCAATAGTTATACAAATCCGTGGAATATGACTTGTGCATTACATGTACGTAGCAAGTGCAGTATATACAACTCATGTTGGTAATAAATTGGTTATCAACTGCAGATGCTGATGTGCGTTTAGCGAGAAGGATTAAACGCGATACCGTTGAGAAGGGCAGAGATATAGCGACTGTTCTTGACCAGGTTCGTTATAACCTTCTTCAATATTTAAGCTTTCCTGCATATATAGAACTCTTGTTCAATGTTTTTTTTTTTTGAACTATTGTATCTTAACAGTACTCAAAGTTTGTGAAGCCAGCATTTGAGGATTTCATACTCCCAACAAAGAAGTACGCAGATATAATAATTCCACGTGGTGGTGATAATCATGTTGCTATTGATTTGATTGTGCAACACATTCGCACTAAGCTTGGTCAACATGATCTCTGTAAAATATATCCTAATCTCTACGTCATTCAATCAACTTTTCAGGTTCTTACTTACTTACTTACTACTCCCTTTCCTTATTATGTTTAGTGAACCAAAAAGGCTGATTCCTTTAGTTTGGCAGATACGTGGGATGCACACTCTAATCAGAGACTCCAAAACAACAAAGCATGACTTCATCTTCTACTCTGATCGATTGATTCGTTTGGTAGGTGCAAAACCAGAGTTATATTATTTTACCATGTTCGTTTTAATAATGTCTTTTTTGCTAGGTTGTTGAGCATGGCCTAGGGCACCTTCCCTTTACAGAAAAGCAAGTGGTCACTCCCACAGGCAAGCTGATGAAACATTTCTCATATTAGAGTAAAGATTATAGACTGATTTTTTTTTTGGTGTTTGTCTGTAAACTTTAGGATCTGTGTATTCGGGGGTGGACTTCTGTAAGAGGCTGTGTGGTGTCTCGGTTATCAGAAGGTAAAGAAACTTGCAACAAATATAGTCAAGGGACAATATATAATTAAATGATTGAAACTCTTTTACCAAAATATGAAACAGCGGTGAGAGTATGGAGAATGCTCTAAGAGCATGCTGCAAAGGCATCAAGCTTGGGAAGATTTTGATTCACAGAGAAGGCGACAACGGTCAGCAGGTTTGTGGTCTTTGTCTGTTCATTCATGACTTGTTCTAAATAATGCTGAACAAATGGCAAACTAGCAGCTTAGATACGAGAAGCTACCCTCAGACATTTCGGAAAGGCATGTGCTTTTGCTGGACCCAATCCTTGGGACAGGAAACTCGGCGGTGCAAGCGATAAGACTGCTGATAAGTAAAGGAGTACCTGAATCCAACATCATATTTCTCAATCTCATATCTGTAAGTTGATAACTTGAACTCCAAAACCAACTTTGTCTTCTGGTCTCCATAGCTTAGCTTAACAATGTGTTCAGGCACCGCAAGGAGTAAATGTGGTGTGCAAAAGGTTCCCGAGGATTAAGATTGTGACATCTGAGATAGAACTGGGTTTAAACGACGAGTTCAGAGTTGTTCCTGGTATGGGCGAGTTTGGAGACCGCTATTTTGGCACTGATGATGAGTGAGTGAGAGAGTGAGAGAGAGAGAGAGAGAGCTTATTAACACTCGAGAGAATCTTTGAGTTGAAAGTTTTGGAATTCTTTGATAATTTTGTTTTTGGTTTTGAGCTGTTTATTATCGGATTCACACACATGTCACATGTATACCAACCAGACACAAAATTTTCCACTTGAATTTATGAAGAAGAAGCCTTTATCTTGATAGAGAGGTCTCAAACAGAGTTAAATAAATGTTATCAGACCTTAGCGCCACTGCCACACACCACAACAGCAACCTCAAGCTGATGTAACGAATTGGGTCAACAACAACTAATAGGCCAACAAGGGGAAGCAGCTACAAAGATACAGATCAAACTTGTAAAAGAGGTGTTAAAGTCTGATTTTTGGGTGTAAATACATCATCCCCATAAGAATGTAGGTTGACAGTTACAATAGAGAAGATGTGCTTTAAAGTAGCAAACCTTTTTTGCCTTTTTCTTGTTGTTGTGACATTACATAAAAAGAACGTTTGGGAAGAAGATCCTTAATGGATTTGTAAATGTGAAACTGATGATGCCTCTTTTTTCTGTATTCCGGAGTTCTTACAAACGTATATCAGATATTCAGATCTGTCCTGAGCAAATCACTAGCGTGTAGACCTGTCGTAAGGCTGGATCCTTTTTCACTTCCCTGCACAAAAATAAGAAATACAATCCTCATCATCCATGCACATACTGACATACATGTTCTCTAAAGAAAGCGACATGGCACCTTTTCTACCTTTTCAGTCATTTTATACAATTTTAAAATATTGGATCTTTCCTTATTTAAATTGTGTTATGTGTTCCCTTTTGAGAAAATCTATCTAGTGAAAGAAAGAGAAGCTGAGATATGTATAGATTAAAGTGTGTAGTACACATGTAGCACACAGTAGGATCTGCTGGCACATGTTGTCCTTATTCATCATCATTTATTGTCTATTTCATGGCTGAGTTCAAGAGAACAATCCCTTGCTTCTTCACATTGTTGACAATACTATTGATAGCCACTACAAGCAGAGTAAGGACTATATATATAGTTAATTCACCACTTGAACTGTTGCATCTATATGAGATTTGTTTTTATTTTTTGGCACTAAAATTAACAGGAATATATTGGATAACAGAATATTATCATTTTTGAACGGTAAGAGATTTTCCGTATGCGGGATGTTAGGTCGAATTTTAGAAGCATTTATAAGAAGGATAAAAAACGGAATATGGGAATATGTTGTGAATCTAAATTATTTATCTTGTTTTGTTATAGCTAAAATAAGTAGAAAACCGACACAAAGAGATAATAATAAAAATTAAGAAAGGAAAAAAGGCAAGGAAGATGGTTGACGATGATGCATGTGTCATATGGGGTGCACTTAATATTGGGAATGAATGAGAATGAGTGAATAACTAACACATGACATGACGATGTTAATGGACACTTATGTTTCGTTGAACTCTCACTTTACGATATTCTTAAAATAATGTGTGTTTGTTATTTACTTGATAAAACATTGAATTGAATGGTGGGTGCACGCATCTTGTTCTCTTTTTGTTGCATTCTTAAGCCAACTAGTATAAGTATATCTTTTTATAGAAAAAAATATTTTCTCTCCCGAAAAAGGATGACATTTACGAGTATTAACCCCCATATGCATTATGTTAATTAATTAAAACCATAGTCTTAACTGATTAATAATTCACTTTGTTCTTGAGTAGTGCGTATGTACTGGATATAAAAAAATCAAATTCGAAAGAACAATATTCCATGATATTCTCAAATTTCGGAGTTTTCCTTTAATAATCTTTATGAATTTATTGTAATCATCATGGTAAATTAGTTAATCCCAAGAATTTATTCTTTGATGGATTGATATTAAAACATTATTAACGGTGAATGCCTTTATTTCCAAGCATGTGCAAAAATGTCATTAAATTACGTAGATTAATTTCGGGAGAGAATATATTAGGTGGAATCAAAATTAAGTAAAGTTTGAGGAAAATGGAAGTGAAAGCATTACTAATGCTAAAATTTATTTGACACTAAAGAGAAAATGGTAAAAGAGGCATGCGAAGAGAATAATAAAATGTTTAGAGAAAATTTTTATTTTAAAAAAATATTTTTTGTATTTTTGATATATGTTTTATTAATTATTTGCAAATTTTCAAAAATTTAATTGTATTTATTAAATTTTTTTTTTAAATTCTAAAAAAAATATAATCACAAAAATTTATGTAAATTTAATGTGTTTTATTAAAATATATATATAAAAGATCTAAAATATATAATATTTCAAACCAGACGAAGTAATAAATATACATAAAAGAAATCTGCATCTCTTCTTCTGCTTCTTTTCTTATTTATTAGGACAACAAGAGATGATGTGTTTCTAACTAACCAGAGGAGAATGAATGCTTAAGAAGAAGAAGAAGACATAGCTTATAGAGTTTCTCTCTCTCTCTCTCAAAAAAAAGTTAAAAAAAAAATCTTTCTCTCACTTCACTTCCTTCTAGAGAGGAACTATTAAGATCAGAGCTTTTACACTCTTTAAGATTTTTTTCCTTCACATCTGAGCTGAGATCTCTCTAGAGAGAAAAATGGGAACTGCTAGTGAGGAAGCAGTCAAGCAATTACGTACTTTAATGGAAGATGGTCTCTGCTTCTTTCGGTTTCTTCATCTTTTGTTCAAATTCCTAAATCTTTTTTTGTTAAAGCTAATTTCATTTTTTTTCTGGTATGGACAGTTGATGATGAATCACTGAGGGAGTCGTATCGGGTTAGTAATTTCACT
This sequence comes from Brassica napus, assembly GCF_020379485.1. Classification (NCBI taxonomy): domain Eukaryota; kingdom Viridiplantae; phylum Streptophyta; class Magnoliopsida; order Brassicales; family Brassicaceae; genus Brassica; species Brassica napus. The sequence continues at coordinate 250,724 of NC_063441.1, read as the reverse complement.
TGCTTTCTCTTTAGATGCCTCAGGATAATGATTAAACAACTCCAACATCTTTTGCTTATTGAACCCCCACCAAGATGTGTCATGTCGGCAATGATCTGGATCTATATTTTGAATCATGCTCTAAGTTGTTTGCATTTGGTTTATTCAATATGATCTAATGTTGTTAGAAGGATCTGTGAAGTTGTTGTTGTTGTAGTTAGAAGATCAATACTGGGCTGATCCAGAGTATTCAGTTGGATCTTTACCTACTGGTAGCTTCAGAAAAGACAAATGATTGATAAAAAATGTTGTGTAATGCTTGCAGAACATTCATCAAGGGTATCCCACAGAGACCTTGTTGCGCTTCCTTAAGGCCAGGGACTATAATGTCCACAAATCTCATCAAATGGTTTCAATCTCTCTTTTTTTTTTTTTTAATTTGTTCTTGTTATATCAGCCTCTCTCTTTTTTTTGGTCTGGGGGCTTAAACTAACACTTGTTACAGTTGCTCGACTGTTTACAATGGAGGACCCAAAACGAGATTGACAATATACTAAATGTGAGTTTTCTGCTTTTGAATCTAATTTCTGTGACCCTTTCATCTTATCCTGTAATTGTTTTTTTTTTTTTTGGTCTTGTAGAAACCAATTGTTCCTGTTGAGCTGTACAGAGGAATCAGAGACTCTCAGCTTGTCGGTCTCTCTGGTTATTCAAAGGAGGTAACAAGTCTACTACTACTACTAGTTTGAGTTTCTTTCTTCTTTGACTTTTCTAATAAGCATGTTTGTTTCCAACTAATAAGTTTTGTTTGATTAACTTTTAGGGTCTACCTGTCATTGCCATTGGTGTGGGGCTTAGCACATATGACAAAGCCTCAGTAAGCATCTCTCTTTCTCTTCATTTTAGTCTCAAAATACTTTAATATGAAAGCTGATTCTCTTACCAAATCCTTCATTCAGGTTCACTACTATATACAGTCTCACATTCAAATGAATGAGTACCGTGATCGTGTAGTACTGGTCAGTCCAAAACTCTACTTTCTTTTAGCTTTTTTTTTTTCCTTTTCTACTTTTATGATCTTATTAGTTGTGTGATTTACTTTTCTGCAGCCATCTGCTACAAAGAAACAGGGACGACCAATCTGCACCTGTTTGAAAGTTTTGGATATGTCTGGTCTAAAGCTTTCAGCACTAAGTCAAATTAAGGTATTTGATCTAACCTTTGTTCTTTTACTAATTCACATTTGCGTGCTTATGATTTATCTATAATAATTTGTACTTGTTTGCGCAGTTAATGACTGCTATAACCACAATTGACGATTTAAACTACCCAGAGAAGACAGAGACATATTATATAGTCAATGTCCCCTACATATTTTCTGCTTGTTGGAAAACCATAAAGCCTCTGTTGCAAGAGAGAACCAAGAAGAAGATTCAAGTTCTGAAAGGCTGCGGTAAAGATGAGTTGCTTAAGGTAAGCTGCGATTGAACAAACTCATTTGCCCACCAGCAAGTGTTAACTCTTGTGCAACCTAACGCAGGTAATGGACTATGAGTCTCTGCCACATTTCTGTAGAAGGGAAGGGTCTGGATCTGGTAGGCACATCTCAAATGGGACAACAGACAATTGTTTCTCTTTGGACCACTCTTTCCACAAAGAGCTTTACGACTATGTCCATCAACAGGCTCTGGTTAAAGGGTCTAGTGCACCGATCAGACATGGTTCGGTCCACGTTAGGTTCCCTGAGCCAGACACGGAAGGCACCAAGATATTCGACACCTTAGAATCTGAGTTCCAGAAGCTTGGAAATGACAAGGCCTGATAAAGATGAACCCAAAAAAAAAAACCCGGAATTTTCTCTGGTTATAAGTGAAGTTATGAGAAAAAGTATTTTAAGATAAGAATCACCTCCTACTTGTTGAGCATCACAACAAAGACTGTATTGCTTGCATCAGATAAATGCAGGTTTTGTTGGGGAAAAAAAAAGAGAGAAAAAAACGTAATTTCCTCAGGAATGGATCTTTATGTTCATTTTGCAAATAGAGAAAAAGCTTTATTTATATAATTTACAACTCATTTTCTATTTTTGCTAATAGTGACAAGACTACAAAATCTGCACTCATTCTTGATTTAACTCTCCAGCAAAAGATTCCACCAACACTCAATTTGCTAAAAGTCGTACCTATCTTGAAGTCTGTTATTGCAGTTTGTTCATTATTCTTCAGTAGAACCATGTATGATGGGTCATGGGTGCACTCGGCCCCTTAACTATATTACCACCTACCATGTGCCAAGAAAACATTAGCTTCAGCTTTTTCTGCTCCCACTTGTATGACACTGTTGTACGGGAAAACAGAGCCAATGTATCTTGATAATTGGGAGCTCTAAACAATTTTGTAAAGAATTTGAACAAAATTTAAACAATTTTGGAAGCCTATATTCATGTACATTTTCTTCAAATTTCGGGAGCTGTAGCCCAATGTTTCAATTGTCATGCTCATGTTCACCGGCTCTGGCAGGTAATCACCATCAATTAACTGGAGTTGAGATTTCAGGGGCTATAAACATCTTTTGAAAATAAAATTAAAGGATGACTTCAATAAAAAAAAGTTCATAATTTTGGGGGTCCATACATATGTTTATTACCACTAAAAATTTTGGGGACCAAAACTGATGTTTCATAGAGTTGTTCATATAGCGCGAGAATACTAGCTTCTTTGTCTGCTTCATATTTGTTTTTAGATAAGACAGATTGCAAATCTGCCTTCATCTTGTTTGTGAGTATCTCAGTCTTGTTGAAAATAACCATTGTTACAGATAGCTTTTGAGTAGTTAAAAATAGGAAAGTAAAAATCGGGTCATATTAAAAAGTCTTCTTTCTTTCTTATTCAGCAACAATAGCTTCATATGGTAAAGTCTACATCAACTTCAACCTTTTATCTCTTTCTACTGATAAGTCTCATCTTATTCACTAAAACAACTGCCTCCACTAATTCTCTCTACATATACCAACAATAAGATACGTTTCTCTCATTTTCTGTTATCTTTAACCCCTTCCACTCATCTCTCTCTACAATGATGAGAAAAGGAGACGACCGGTTTAGAGCGGTTCACGAAGACGAACCGCTTTTTATCACAGGGAGGAGAACCGGAAGGGTGATAGCGTACCGGGTTTTCTCAGCCTCTGTTTTCTTTTGCATCTGTTGGATTTGGCTCTACAGAGTGACCGCACCAGTAGAGGTTGATGAGAACCGGACCGGTTTAGTTCGATTCGTGTGGTTGGTTATGCTAGTCACAGAGATTTGGTTCGGTTTGTACTGGATAGTCATGCAATCTCCCCGCTGGAACCCGGTTTGGCGGTTCACCTTCACCGATAGACTCTCCCGGAGGTACGGTGACGATCTCCCTAGGCTCGACGTTTTCGTCTGCACGGCGGATCCGGTGATTGAGCCGCCGTTGATGGTGGTCAACACAGTCTTATCCGTAGCGGCTCTAGATTACCCACCGGAGAAACTTGCCGTGTATCTCTCGGACGACGGTGGTTCCGAGCTCACGTTCTATGCTCTTGCGGAGGCAGCTGAGTTTGCTAAAGTTTGGGTTCCGTACTGCAAAAGATTCAACGTTGAACCGAGATCCCCTGCTGCTTACTTGACGTGCAAGGCAAGTGGTTTTGATTCAGCTGAAACAGAGGAAGTGGCTAGGTTGTATAAAGAAATGGCGGCGAGGATTGAAACGGCGGCGAGACTCGGGATAATACCAGATGAGGCGCGTTTGAAGTACGGTGACGGGTTCTCCCAGTGGGACTCTCACGCTACTCGCAGAAACCATGGAACCATTCTTCAAGTAAGTAACGGTTATGTTCTGTAAGAAAACTGCAGCAACCTAACTGAATCTTTGTGTGTTTGCTTCCTTTAATCAGATTTTGGTAGATGGAAGAAAAGGTAATACAGTAACAGTACCAACGTTGGTGTATCTATCGAGAGAGAAGAGACCAGAGCATCATCATCACTTCAAGGCTGGATCCATGAACGCATTGGTAATAGTTTACTTGTTCCACAAGGCATCTTCCTATCTCTTAATGTAACACCGTTTTTCATTCTATCACAGATAAGGGTGTCTTCGAAGATCACATGTGGGAGAATCATACTAAACTTGGACTGTGATATGTACTCAAACAACTCAAAGTCAGCACGCGACGCGCTCTGCATCCTCCTTGATGAGAAAGAGGGGAAAAAGATTGCTTTCGTGCAGTTCCCGCAGTGTTTTGAGAACCTTACCAAGAATGATTTATATGCAAGCATGATGCGAGTTGGATATGATGTAAGTTTGTATATATAGAGGAAGTATTATTATTGATTCTGCTTATAACTAAGCTTTAAAGTTTTTGGAATGTTTTTAATATAAAAAGGTGGAGTTTAATGGATTAGATGGAAATGGCGGTCCATTATACATTGGAACTGGCTGCTTTCACAGAAGAGATGTGATCTGCGGAAGAAAGTATGGCGAGGTAGAGGTTGAAGAAGAAGAAGAATCTGAGTATATTTCAGAGACTGAGATGATTAAGGCTCTTGCAAGCTGCACTTATGAAGAAAACTCTCAATGGGGAAAGGAGGTAAAAGCTGTGATTAATACTTGCTTACTACGAAATGTTTCTTGATCCGGACGCAAACCGGTTTTTGAATATCTCATTCACTCAAAACTAAAGTAAAGAATGTTTGTTTCAATGGGCAGATGGGTGTGAAATATGGTTGCCCGGCAGAGGATGTAATAACCGGTTTAGGGATTAAATGCCGTGGATGGAAATCAGCATACTTGAACCCGAAAAAGAAAGCTTTTGTCGGTGTAGCGCCGACCAATTTGCATCAAATGCTAGTGCAGCAAAGGAGATGGTCAGAGGGTAACTTTCAGGTTCTGCTTTCAGTGTATAGTCCGGTTTGGTATGGCCAAGGGAAGATCGGTTTAGGATTGATACTTGGTTACTGTTGCTATTGCCTTTGGGCTCCAAGTTCAGTACCTGTGCTTATTTACTCTGTTTTGACTTCTCTCTGTCTCCTCAAAGGCATTCCTCTGTTTCCAAAGGTAACTATAATAGCTTTACTCTGTTTTTGTTAAATCTTGGGTAAAAAAAAAACGGTCTGCTCTTTGCAGGTCTGGAGCTCGTGGTGGTTTATCCCGTTTGGATACGTGACTGTTGCAGCTAATGCTTATAGCTTAGTCGAGTTCTTGTGGTGCGGAGGTACGTTACGTGGGTGGTGGAACGAGCAAAGGACGTGGCTTTATAGAAGAACAAGCTCGTTTATAGAAGATGCCAGTGACCGTGACAGTTAACTCCTTTGTAAAGTTTGCAACAGCTTGTCTTTTAGGGCATTTCCAATAAAATCTTCTCCAACTCCACTCCATAAACCCCGAGTAATCTTAGCTATTACTCTATTATGAAGTTGAATATTATTTTTTTATAAAATGGTCATTTTAATCTTCAATATTTTTGTTTCATACTTAAATAATATTTAAAATAATATAATAACATAAAAGTAAATATAATACTCCAAAAATATTATTTAATATTTTTGCATAAAACATGCAAAAACTAAGAAAAATCAAAACTATATTATTATAAAACACATTTTTCTCTCTCCTTAGAGCGCCACATAGGATTCCAGGTCACAAAGTCGAAGCATGTAAGTGTGTCTGTTCGTCCAAAACACATTGTTTCAATTAAAGTTGTATGGATGTTTATGGGCTTCGTGTACGGGCTTTGTTCTTGGCATGTCACGCGGCCCCTTTTTCAGTTCCAGTGGCCTCCGAGCTACCGCTATGCGATCTATTTATAGGGTTTTCTGATTCTTCCATCTAAAGGAGATGAATCTGCTTAAATCGGCGTGACGATTCAGTTTGTTGAGGGTTTCTATCAAGTCCTTACACCTTCCATCAATCGAAACGAATTCTTCCAGATCCATCGCATTAAGCATGTTCTTAACTCCTTTAGCCACGATTTCCACTTCAATGTGTGTTAATCTTCTGAGAGGTGGTGTTTCTACGAGTATAAAAAGGTATGCTTTCTTCCTCTCCAGATCATCTACATCTTTGAATCACTTTTTTTTTGCGAAGCATAAAGAATCAATATTCAGGAAGATCGTCGAAGGATTCTGACATGGTGGAGATCGCTCCTCCTACCTTTGCTTCGGGTTCGACAACTCTAGAAATCCAGAAAGGTTGAATCTTTGTATCCTTTTATGTAGTTTATCTACCCATTTTCGTTGACTCTATAGGTGTCTTACCTTGAGATTAAACGTCTTTGAGAGATTTAAGAAATAATTCGAGAGTTCTCTGCAGATGTACCGAGAACACTGTGAACATGGGTTTAATAACATAAGAAGACTATGAACATAAGCCTAAGAACATTTCTTACATCGCTTTAAGAAAACTTTGAACATGAGTTTTGTGAACATAAAGCAATCCGAACATGAGTTTAAGAACATAATTACCTTTGAATCCAGTAAGAGCATATCAAGAGACATCAGTTCCCCACCCCCCCCCCCCCCCCCCCCCCACTCGAACATTTCTGGTTTTCCAGAATCTGAGCAACAGCACTTGGACGGTGGAGGAGCCTCGGCCAGGCTTCAGATCAGAAAGGAAGATTGATAAGTTAGCCATTTCACAGGTAATATATAGATTAGTGTTTTCACAGATTGAGAAGATGATGCTCAAGTGAAGAAAGCTAACATTTTTATAGGTGTAGTTCAGAGGTATAACTCACAATTAAAGTCAGATAGTGGTTTATGTTGCCTATGGAGTTAATAAGGTGATAAATGCGATGAATAACTCAGAACGTTTCGAATTATTAGAAGAGAAGGCTATAAGACGCGATTGGAGACAAACAAAGAGATTCTGCAACTCGATTTCAGTAATCCAATTACTCGAGACGCCATTGATGCTGACAGATAACAGAGAAAAAAAATTTAGATACCAAGTGTTAGAAGAAGAAGAAGACGAACCCTAGTTACGGCATGGTAAGCGATGAGGACTGTAAAGTCTATTTTTTTGGGCTTTAATTCTTAACATAAATAGAAAGCCCATAAATTTTTATTACTTTCCATAAATTAAACGACGCGTTTTGAATAACAGACACGTGGCGCCGTCTCCTTGCTCGACTTTCCTAGCTGGAATCTGATGTGGAGGGCCTAGGAAGAAGGTAAACACTCCTTTATATAATAAGATAGGTACATGTGTTTTTTAGAATTTGTTTTGATCCCGCAAACTTGAGCAAAACTTGTGATCATGTCATCTCATCCATGTTTTCCTATAACCTTAGATTCATTAGATATACTCATTAGATACCTCGTTAGAACCCTTTTCATATCCACAGATGGCTTTGCCTATTAATTATATAAAAGAGATCACATTGGACTGAAAATGGTGACTGATAAACCAGACAACGGGTATGTTTATTTGTGCACGGACAAATCTTACCTAAAAAGTAAATTGTATTGGTTGTACTTGTATATGTCTGTTGTACCGACAACAATGTAACTTTGGATTCAGTGTATGTGAAATTTAAAATCGAAGAAAAAAATCATAGAAATTTAATTTCACTAAGAAAGAAACACAAAAGATATCTTCAAATCGTAACATAACTATCTTTTCTATTAAAAATCAAAACAAAAGAATAATGCTTCAATTCTTCAATACACCCAACCTAATTACAATATATGATTGATGCCTTGAGCTAGACACATACGAAGAAACACCATGTCATAAATCTGCGTTGAAGCTTGGTTTGCTTTAATGGGGATTTGTCAGTGAACATAAGTCCAAGTGTAATTACTTGCTTACAAGTTCTCTCTTCAATCTTCATATTCTCATCAACCACTCTCTCTAAGTTATCCGACCATAAACTCTTATTTACACATACCTCCTTTCTGGATCTTCTTGTTCCTCACCAGGTTTCAGATTTGTAATCCTTTTCAACACAAACAATCCAAAGTTAAATATATATGTAGATGATAACACAAACGAAAACACATTTAACTTTGAATTTTTTGTATTTTATATTTTCGAAGAAAGAGCCATTACTTGATGAGTTGGTTTCATTTCCAATCATGAATTGAGAAATCTCCAATCATGAATTGAGAAATCAATGGTTCTTGATCATCATCAATAACAAAACACTGCTTGTATTCAGATCAAATGTAATCCTATGCCATTGTTCCAATAGATAAAATACCTTATATAACTCCCATAACCACTCCTAATCTTCTTATCCATGACGAAGTCAATGAAGAATTGAGCCTAAGTCTCTTATATTTTCTCAATCGGTCGATTCTGTAACCAAAGCGATCAAGTTACTGTGGATGATGATGATTAAAGAAATCGACTATCACGTACTTGGTTCCGATAAGGATGCCTCTTTTGGAATTAATGGAAGTTTCCCAGAAATTGATTAGCCTAAACATCAACTTGGAATCTTCTGGTCGTGGTGAAACAAAAGTAGAGAATGGCTTGCACGGTGGTGACTGCTGTTTGATTTGCCTTAGTGCTGGGATGCGTTTGCTGAGCAAGGGATTGTTGGGTTGGGATATATATATATATAGTCTCAAGACGGAAAGGAGAGAGCTGGGATATTTCATTTGAGTGATTAATTAAGGGGTCTTCAAGAGGCATCAATATCTTTGAGTAAGAGGAGGGATGTGGAGAATTACACACCGATTTGTCTGGAGGATAACTTTGATTCCGTCGCAGGCGTTATACGGAGGAAATGGGAAGACAGTGAGTTTTGGAGGGTCTGTAGACGCCGTAAAGAAGAGGAAATTAATACAAACGGGTCAATAAAAGAAATTGGCATATTACGCATCACAGATTCGTGACCCAACAGCTTAACAACTTTGATTACATGAACAAATGATTGGTTAGGAATATTTTGTGCTATGTGGCACCCCTAGAATTACTTCAATTTAGTTCATTTTATATAGTGGAGATAAATTAAACAAAAATTAAGAATGATGCAAAAATTATTATCAAATTCTATTTATTATTCATAGTCATTAATTTCCACATATATGTAATTCCGTAGATTTTATTTAAAAAAATAATACACGCTTCTTATATTTTAGATTAATATAATGTTTCCTAGTAATTGGATTTTGGACCAATAATTTTTTCAATTGATTTTTAAGCTCCCACGTAAGTTAAATTGTCATCTTAATTAAGTGACACCTAAGCAGAGTTTTCTTTAATTAGTACGAACTTAAAGTTATAACTTTTTAAATAATTCTCAATTAATATATAAGGAAGGTTAAAATTCAAGTTCCAATAACATTAGATTTGGATTGAATTAAGAATCCCTAAAACCCAAATATTTTGAATACCAATGGACAATATATATCATTCAAGAATCATCAAATCTATAACACTCGATTTTATGAGCATGTTAAAATCTATTAGCCAATAACTATAGAGTTTTAAAATTCTAATAATCATTATAAACGATTTTGTGATTTAATAAACTTAAAAAAAATATATAAACTTCTTTTATTGATGAAATTATCCCTCAGGATTATAGCACCTTTCTCAGATCACATGCGATCTGCTTAAATTTGATCTCAAAAAATAACTACCATACTATTGGCTATCAAAAAAAAGAACAAGACTTAGGTTCACCCTAGTATTGGCTAGGGGTGAACCTTTAAATTCACCAATCCTTTTATTACCAATCAAAATATCACCTAGATAAACAATAAAATAGATTAATTTTATTTAAAAAAATCTGAAATAATTGAAACAAAAAATATAACGCCAATTTTAATGATGCTAACACTACTAACTAAACCCTAAACTTTAAACGCAAATCCTAAACCCTAAACCCAAGCCCTATATCCTAAACCCAAATCCTAAACCCTGAATCCAAATCGTAAACCCTAAACCCAAACCTTATATCCTAAACCCAAATCCTAGACTCTAAACTCAAACCATATACCCAAACCTAATCCCTTGACCCTAAACTTAAATCGTAAACTCTGAACCCAAATCCTATATCTTAAAGGTTTGGATTAATGTTGATGTTGTTTCTTTAGGGTTTAAGGTTTGGGTTTAGAGTCTAGGTTTGGATTTAGGATTTAGGGTTTGAGTTTAAGGTCTAGGGTTTGGGTTTAGAGTTTACGGTTTGGGTTTAGGATTTGGGTTTAAGATATAGGGTTTGAGTATAGGATTTATATTTAAGATTTAGGGTTTTGAATTTAGGGTTTAGGGTTTAGATTTAAGGTTTGAGATTTAGGGTTTAGTTAGTGGCGTTAACGTCATTAAAATGAGCGTCATTATTTTTTTCAATTATTTTAGATTTTATTTTAAAATAATCTATTTTATTAATAATCTATGTGGCATTTTGATTGGTAATAAGAGGAAAGGTGAATTTAAAGGTTCACCTTAGGGGTGAACCTAAGTTTTGTTCGAAAAAAAAGAGCCAAGACAGTTTATTAATCTTGATAATTAACAATAAAGATATAGAATTCATTTAGTTAAATAATATATTGTAATTATGGATCATTGCGAATGTATATTTTGGATTGAAACCTTTGAATATTGGGAGAATTTGGTGTATATTTATAACAGGGGAAAAACTCACAATATACCCATGCTGCAGTACATGCCCGGAAAAGAGACAGGTTTGGGCCAAAAGGTGACGGAAATAACCTTCGAAGCGCGTGTGCGTGTCGAGGCAGAGGAAAGGAAAAAGAGCATGTGCGTAAAAGAGTTGTACCAAACCTATAATAGAATAGTCTGCCACTTCTATATCATAAGCACACACTTAATTACTCAAAACATCGCAAATTCTCGTCCATTAGGAACGTGTGGCTACTAATAAATCTCTGTATCTCCTCTTCCATACTGCTTTTCGGTAAAAATAGGAAACATAAAGTTTAAAAATGTCCGAAGAAGAAGACAGCAGAGGAGTTAAAACAAAAGGAGACAGCGAAGAGGTATGTAGTTTCGACATTAAAGTTCTGAAGGATAGCAGATTTTGGTAGGTGGGATGGTGAATATGATATGTAGGGTACGTTATATAAGGAGTTAATTTTAAAAGGCTCATATGAGATGAAGCGATGTTCTCTTGTTTTATATAATAAAGGTTCAACCCAAAGATTAAATATGTAACGATAAACGTTAAATATCAGATAAAGCAGCAAGGTTTCTATGCTACAAAGGATAATGGAAAGAACCGATCTAAGAATATTTTTTTGGCTTTTACGTGCGTATGCAGATGACGGTGCAGGACAACATAATGATAGTAACTGGGCCTTGGGTCCGCGAGGATGACGGGAAATGGATCTTCGATGCCCTAACAGAAGAAGGCACAAAAAGCATTACCCTGAAGTCGGGTTTGGAATAAGAAGAATTAGTGAACTTGGTGAAGGAAGCTCTCAGCCTCGGGGTACGAAACTTGCATACCAATATCCGACGTGGATGCAAATCGACGATGGTGATGGGTCAACACTGCAGTTCATATCAGACGATCATGAGGAGGAGGTATTTGTCCAAATGAGGCGCAAAATCAAAGAAGTAAACCTCTTTGTTACCGTCTCGGAGCCGAGAGTCCCATATGCGAATGTTACAGATCAAAACCTTGCCAGGAATGAAAACGATGACGACTCAGATGAGGGAGAAGGGTTTGAGGACGATTGGGTGGATTTTGCGATGTCGGACACACCTTTGACACGTCCACACAAAAAAAAATGACGTTAGTGGGAGTTTCGGTGGACCGCCGGTGTGTCCTATTCCACATAAACAAAATGGAATAGTCATTTGCGAGCCAATCATTCGCCTAGCAAGTCCCACAGAGCGCGAGAGTTATCGAGAGAAAGGGAAAGCCATCGACATAGGAGGGGACATCGTTGGTTGGCGTGCGGATGTCATTCATCCACTCATGTCAACTACCAAATCTGGATATGGGGGAAATGGAGAAAGTAGTCGTGCTGTGCGGCGTCGATTGTTCGAGGAACCTATGCATCGAGGGGTTGAAGATGTTGAAATGGAGGAATCTGGCAGAGCAGACTGGAGCCAATAGAAGGAGGTACACTTATTGCGCCCACCCCTAGCGCACAACCAAGTAGCCTATACACATGGACGCGATTCCAAGACTCTCTGCATGACCTGCTTAACGACCAAAGCACAAAACCTGTACTCTTTGCACTCGATGTGCCACCTGTTATTGACAGCGCCGAGGAGAATGGTAAGTATATAGGAATACTATACGTTATATAAATATAGTATAGAATATATTCGAGTATTAACAAAGACGCTATTTATACTGCATGCCTAAATGCAGCTTTAGAAGCTGTCCCATATGAAGGGGACAATCTGTTTGTGGGGCAGGTTTTCAAGTCAAAGACCGACTGCAAAATCAAAATTGCAATTCATACCATAAATAAGAAGTTCCACTTTAAGACAAGGCACTCCACACTCTCATTTATGGTTCTTATTTGTGTTGCTATTGACTGTCCTTGGAGAGTGTACGCGGCAAAGGTTGATGGAACTAGGAATTTTTAGATAAGACAAGCAACCCTGAGGCATTGTTACTCGGTTGATGCTAGGAGGAACTACCATAAGCAGGCGACGACACAAGTCATTGGAGAGCTCATACAATCACGTTTCGTTGGAATAAAGATTGGCCCGACCATCGCAACAGTAAGGAAAATGATGTTAGACGACAACCACGTCAACGTCTCGTATTGAAAATCATGGAGGGGACTTGAAATTGCAATGGAGAGTGTATTAGGGTAGATGGCAGGAAGTTATGCACTAATGCCTGCGTATATGGGCCTGCTAGAAACCACAAACCCCTGTTCCATTTGTGTTCTCGAGAGATAAACGCAGTCTTGTGTCCTCGTCTTTGTATTTGTCTTTTCGGCCTAATCTGCATATGATCCAATCTGGAGTTATCGTCTTTTCGCTACCAAACAAATATTCCCAAACAGGGCCATCTCCACCGCATTGCTTCGCCTTGGATTTCTCTTTTTTTTTTTTGCCTTTTGCTACACGCTGTTCGGCCACCGACGCAGTTGGAGGTGTCCCACAATTGAGTCCAATTACTAAAGCAAAGTCCTCAATGCCATATCGGATTGGCTTCCCTGCGAACACCCACCACAACTCATACAGCTTCTGTGTAACCAACTGGCGGGACAACAGCTGGTGAACAAACCTAACTGAAAATGTATGTGATCCCATTAGCATGAGTTGTCGAAATTGAGATTCCACCAACATCTCATGTTGAGCATCTGAAAGTGCTGCTTTTACGATCTCAATCCACCGCAGATTGAAATAGTTGTTAATTCTTTTTCGGCCCGTCGGTTCATATCCGGTCTCGAACAAGCTCTATGGCAAACCTAGCTCTTCCATTATTTCCCTGCAAAGACACAACATGAGGCCTACTATACGAACAGACCCATCCAAATAGACATATATTCAAGTCAATAGCACAGGACTGTGTAACCCTCCGTTCATGTAACCATACGACATCATACTATTATTTATCTAGCATAGTATAGTGAAAGGTGAAACGAGACTGCATACTATTCTTTATCTAACATAGTATAGTTATTGTAATTCGCTTTCAACACTCTGAACAAGCGCAGAAACGATTTGCAGACACAAGACGACACAAACGAACACGCGAAACGTGACATATTACAGACTGTGTTTAAAAACAAAAGCGCATGCAAAAGATTCGCTTAATTAAATCGCATGCAACGGAAACGAATAACCACACATACACGGAGTCGCGCCAAACATACTATTCTTTATCTAACATAGTATAGTTGTTCTGCTTGTCTTTCAACACCCCAACCAAACACAGAAACGATTTGCAGACACCAAACACATAAACAAACATGCGTAACTGGATATTAATCTCTCGTTTAAAAACTTAAATCGCATGCAAAAGTTATGTAAATTTACCTCTCTACTCAGCCAACGGTCACAACTTCTTCACAGATCTGCAAATTGAAGTGGAATGGGTCGATCTAAGTTCCGTAAACAGAATTGGTTTGGGGGAAAAAGGATATGCTAAATTAATGATTCCGATACACTGGACAGCTACGATTTAAGTTTGTACCTCGATTATTTTCGTTAACCCTCTTCAATCGCGAGTCCCACCGTCGATTACAACCGCCTCGTAAACCCTAGCTTCTGATATCCATTTACTCGCTCTATACCACACAGACTTACAATAGAGAACCCCTTATCCTCCAAAGCGACACAAACTTGCGACTCACAATAGAGAACCCTTTTTCCTCCAAAAGCAACACAAACTTGCTTCGTCTTTGTCGGGTTGTTATTTTTATAAAACTTTGAAATGTTTCAGTTTCCAGGGGTTAGGGAAACGAAATAGCCGGTGGGGCCTACAGTTTTCCACGCACATGATGGGGTATTTTGGCCAGTATACACAAATATATAAATTGTATCCTAGCCAAAGAAATGCTATGGATAGAAGCTTAATTTCATGGACCGTTATAGTTATGAGTCCAAATTTCCCTTGAATATTTTAGGTAATCAACTATTAGGCCATATGGAAAAAGAAGAATATGGAAAAAAAAAACAAACAGTTTCTCTCTCCTCTATCCTCCCTCTCCGCTCTCTCTTGGGCTCTAATTAAAAGTGAATAAAGTCTCTGGCGTCCGGCGGCGCGTGAGTGCATGTGCCGGCGCCGGAGGGCCCCTCCCTCCCCCTTCCTCTTTGATGTTTGATGTTCGTTGTCTCTATGCGTTCCGTGTCGATATGCTTGTGGATTTGCAGTAGGGTTACGACCATGTTTGAAGCTTTGCGCGCAGCCTCTCAGATCTGGTGTCGTCTCTGCTACTGGTGACTTCACAGTGAGGCTCTGAAGCAGCTTGTGCGGCGGATGGTCGGATTTTAGGGCTTTGTGGGTAGATCAGTTTTAAGTTCATTTCCCCCGGAAGTCTTGTCGTTGAAGATTGGTCATGGTTAGGTCTTGATTTTGAGTCTTTGGTTCTACCAGAGTTCAAGTTGGGTTCTTTCGGCGAAGGGGGTTAGTCTTCAGGGTCTCTCTGGCGTCGGAGTGGCTCGGAGCTATCGTCCCTTAACCAAGTGAATTTCGTTGCTTCCTTAGAACGGAGGCGGGTCTCAGACAAGTGCACGCAGAGGAGATGGTGTTTTGTTCTGGTTCAGACTCGTGTGAAGATTTGGGTTGTTAGTAGCCTGGTGTCGTCTATGGCTTCGGGTGGACAGCTCGTATGGACACTTCTCTTCAGTTATCATCTTCACGGCTCCATTTCTAGCTATTTCCGGGCTTTGGTCATGCTTACGTTCAGTTTTGTCTCAAGGCTTCATTGGTTCAGCCTCTCTTCATTGACACCGGAGGAGGTTTCTCACATATAGGTTATGGTCTTTGGTTCTCATGGGCTTCAAATGGCGAGGCTGTGCTCGGGAGTCATTCACACCTTGGTGTCTTCGTTTGATCTAGGCCGCTTCCGAGGACCACTTTAGATCTTCATGCTCTCGTGGTGGTGTGCCTGATATTCCTTATAGGTAGTGAGACTACTAGCTAGATTGGGAGTGACGATGCTTCCAGCCCGCTTTTTCTGCAGGTTTCCTAGGCGGCAGTAGCGAGCACTTGTTCGGTTTGGGATGCGGTTCTAAGCGTCGTGTGGCGTTACATACAAACCGGCTTTGGTGGCATTGCAAGGCTATTGGCAGGTATATGAATCCTCCCCTATGGTCGTCTTGTGCTTCATCGACACAGAAGGTTACTAGCTTCGTGGAGATCATCGGGAACTAGCTACTCCGGAGACGTCAAGGGAATTCCCGACATCCGAGGCAACGAAGACAACCTCACTTTTTCGAGAATCAACGTCAATGGTTGAGAACGGCTACCGATATCGAAGAATTTCGAAAAACAAACTAGTGGAACGTGTCGGGTTTAGTGGATGGACGAAACTAGGCATGTAATAGATTGACTTTGATACTTTTGTTCAAAATAAGCTTGTAACCGTATCTGATTACCGATATATTAGGCATATTTTATTTCTATAAATATATACATATATATATAGATATATATATATATATATATATTAAAAAAAATGGAAAAAAAAAGAATATGAGAGCAAATACCGGGGTTTGGGATAGGACATTTGAGTGTGATTCGGTGGATATTTCTTTTCGGGGTCAAATATTGATCTTTGAGAATATCCTTTCTGCTGGGGCCTACACATACATAAGAAAACTTGTTCGTTACGACGAATTAAAGTTTACCGTCCTTGTTGCCCCAAAGGACATTTTGGTAGTAACGTTTGGTACTTTTACTGTAAAAATCCTTGTAAATAATTTTAACAGTACACTTACAGCTATTTGCAGTTAATCTTTTAAAATTTATACAAGTAATTTAACTTTATTGAGAAGTCTATAATGAATATTACTATTACAGACTGTCGTAACCTTGTTCCTTAGTTTTCTTATTTGGATATTTAATTATAGTTTTTATTTATTTTAACGTTATTTTTATAAAGATTAGTAATCTTATATTGTTCCCAAGCAACTATTTTAGTTTATTTACAAGGATTTAAATGTTATTTTAGTTAAATAATAATTTAAATGTTCTTTTGACAAACAAAAAAGGTTAGTTTGTTGTTATACCAGTGGTGATTTTGATGTTTCTTGTACCAAATTAGTTTAAAATCACAATTTTTGCGTTTCAACTTACTCGGTTATCTTTATTAAAACCCACACCAAGGCCCATATTATGATCCAATATGAAGTGTTTGTTAACCATGTAACTAGGATTCCTTAGGACTATATATATGTTGTTAGATGGTTAGTGTCGGTAACTTTGGCTGCGTTGAATGCAGCCTCTCCTTTCATATTTATGAATCATTTACAATCTTACTTATTTTGGTGACAAGCCTAAAGATTCTTCCTTTCTTTAGTTTCATTGCACAATAAAGCTTCTTAAAGCTATTTCATTTTCTGTCTCAATAAACTCTTATGAGCATAATCTATCTTGTTTTCAGTTTATTCACATGGTAGCAGAGCTTCAGTCGATTTATTGGGAGTATCTCTTTTCCTCTTCTAGCTTCCGCTTACTCTATCCCCACTAAAGCATTCAGATTTTTGAAGTCGTCACTTCACTGCCGTTTCTGAGAACCCGTTGAAGCCAAATCGTAGTCAAGCTCCATCCTTTGTGTTTAAAACAGTGAAGTTATTTTCGGCTTCTATCTAAATCAGACATCTCATGATCTGGAAATTATGTTCAAGCTCGCTCAGAGATTATCAACTCGTCTCCGTCTCTAAAACATGTCGTCCTCTTCCTGGAGCTTCAAGCAAAGTGGGTCTAAAGAAACATCACACAAAAGCTTCACGTCAGCAGGGTTGTGGTAACGCGTCGGAGACTATGGTCATCTTACTCAGAGCTTGCTTGTATCAATGCCAGATACAACAAAGAAAAGAGATGGGTTTTGAAAATTTGGTGAAGCATTGAGCGAAGCCGTGACATCACATCAAAAAAAAAAAAAAAAAAAATCAGAGATCATGGGCAGAAAATCCAGCGTGTACTCGATCCAAGGTAATTTCTTTGTTCTAAGACAGAACAGAACATAGAGTATTGCCTTGTAGTAATAGTTTGATAGGACATTGCTGGTTCGGTGCTTTGTTGGCTGGTTCAGATGATGACTAGCATAGACTAAGTCTGGAATTAAGAGGTTAGTTGGAATGGTGCTTGAATAGGCTTGTTTTGGGTTCGATAAAGATGGGATTTATGGTTGAAAGTTCCTGGTTTGACGGATGCACACCAGATGCTTGATGAAATGCTAAAGAGAAGTTATTTTGCTGAAGATTCATTGAGATTGTGGTTTAATGAAAAACAGTAGTTGGGTTAAGAAGAAGACATTAAGAGCAAGATGTGGCTGCAAACGGATAGAAGAGTGCTTATGTTGAAGGCTAGCTTGTAGTAAGCAAAAGAAGGAGCATGGTGTTTGACTCAAAGCTGAGACATAGTTACATTATTGTCACCTGAAGCATGAAGACAGTGGGTGATTTTCCTTTAGTAAAATAGAAAGGGAGTACCTCTGAGAGAGTTTGGAAGCTCTACAAGTATCTACCCTAAGGAATGGTAAGAAGCACCTCTGAGAAAGTTTATGATAATTCTACAAGTGCAAAAGACACCTCTGAGAGAGTTACGTTAGCTTTACAAGTGCATACCAAGTTATGGCCACACATACCTCTGAGAGAGTTTATAAAGCTCTACAAGTATAGGCCAATATGAAGTTGTATATGGCTTTGAAGAAGAAAATATGCTCTGCTCTTATCAGCTACATTCTACCTTCAGTCCACATGTCCAAGACTTGCTACAGACCTCATCACCAACTAGTCTTCTACAAGTACACCCAAGTAATCAGGTTGTGGTTTCAAACTCAGCAGCTTCGTGTTCACCCGCAGCTAAGTTTGCGGGAGAGTATTAAAGCCCACACCAAGGCCCATATTATGATCCAATATGAAGTGTTTGTTAACCATGTAACTAGGGTTCCTTAGGACTATATATATGTTGTTAGATGGTTAGTGTCGGTAACTTTGGCTGCGTTGAATGCAGCCTCTCCTTTCATATTTATGAATCATTTACAATCTTACTTATCTTGGTGACAAGCCTAAAGATTCTTCCTTTCTTTAGTTTCATTGCACAATAAAGCTTCTTAAAGCTATTTCATTTTCTGTCTCAATAAGCTCTTGTGAGCAGAATCTATCTTGTTTTCAGTTTATTCACAATCTTAACCCTTGATTATTAGACAAAAGAAAAATAACCAAGTAACATTGTTGGACATGAATGATGAATCCAAATATACATCAGATTCTATATCAGGCGGCTTGACTTTTTTTTTTTTTTTTTGAACACAAAAATACCTAAATCAGGCGGCTTGACTATTAAATTAATTAGTGTACTAACTATATATAGAAGTCTTAGGTTACTTTTTCTTATTTAACCTCAGACTAATTTTTTAAAACCTTAGACTAATTTACTAGTCAAGAAGAAAAAGTAACCACATTGGCATTAATCAAATACATACATGTCAGCTTCTAACATTAACATCAAGGGTAATAAGACACGATTATCTTTCATTGATCAGGAAGATATATAGTTCAAGGCGAGTGAGATTTTATATCTATCTGTTTTCAAACAAGGCTTGCATATAACGGTTGTTAATTAATAAAAAGAAAAGAAAAAGTTTAAGGTGGGCTCCAATAAAGTAGTAGTGTCAGTCTAGGGTTTAAGGGTGTCGTTTTCTATGAAAAAAAACAAACAATTCATGGTTGCCAATTTGTGATAGGGAAACCCTTTGAAATCGAAATGATTAACAAAGAGATAAATACAAAAGTTAACCTAAAAGACACATATTTGTTAATCCGGGGCGAATCCAAAAGTGACTATGACTGGGTACAATTTTTGGTGGACACATAAACATTAGCGAGAAAATACAGTAGCTTTCAAAAAATATTATGAGTGGATGTGCACCCTCATTTTTCTTACTGGCTTCGCCCCTTATCCTTCACCAAAATGACCTTTTCGTAATTACTTATAAGTTTCTCTCTGTGAAGACTTTCTAAATACGGAGTATTTTTTTTGTCAACAGTAGCCTTTCTAAATAATAAGCGAATACACATTCAAATATTTTTGATAATATCCGTGTATGTTGTAGCACGTCCCGATTTCAAAAATGTGATTTGAGTATAATAATCTTGTGGGGTTCAATTTGATGCCAAACATTCTTTGTGTAAATCCAGATTTTTGGAAGTCTTTTGCCAATTTGTTTCTAAGTTGCAGTTTTCCTTTTCTGAAGAATCCAAAAAGCTAATAAGTATTATAATGGTTTGATTATGTGTAACATAGATATATATATATATATATATATATATTATTGGTTCAAAATTATTATAATCATCATACGTGTAGTAATATTGATTTAATAATAGGAGCCATAATTTGTTCTTTAACAAACAAATAGTAAGCAAAATAAAAGTTTCCAATACAGATTTTAACTATCTTTCCTCATTTTACTTATTATCAAACATGTAATTAACAGTTTAACACATAACGAACTGACTACTACCAACAACAAATTGTCCCATAAACTCAAATGAAAACCACCTTTTGTGATCTCTTAGAAAAAATAAATATCTACATTGCGACACATGCAAAACTTCAATTTTTTATGATTGGTTTGTTTTGAGTTTGTGTTAGCGGAGACCGCGTTATCTACTATAATTATCTGTAAGCTTTATTGACCTTTGTAAACGTTTTTTTTTTAACTAACTTTTTTTTTTTTTTTGATTAACCTGGAGGTATTCCAGGCCCATGGAGAGGCCCAGACTAATCCCCAAGGGGAGGTGCAGCCCACGGATAGACCCTCTCTCCGGGTATTCAAATAGACCCTAAAGCATGGGCCCATATCCGTGTTGGGTGACCAGGATAATTGTGACTTAGTTTCGCGCAGCAGGCGGATCGAACCTGAAACATGTTGGTGTCTCAGCCCCGTCTCCTTACCATTCAACCACAATCACCCGGTCATCAATGACAACAATATCAGAATTCGTTAAACGGGAGAATTGAGGATAGGGGGTATAACTAATAGTATTAAATATTTTGCAGGACCTGATCAAATATAAAGCAATAGTAGTTTTTGTTTAGTTAAAACAAATCTAAACTTTTTTGAGAAAGAAAACAAATCTAAACTTAAGGGACTAAAACTTGAAAAAAAAAAAGAGTACACGAATAAACAGTGCTGATAAATAGTACAACAGTCGCTCACAGTTCATATCTCCTTTCCTTGTTGTCCATTTTTGGTGACGTTCATTGTTCATATCTCTTCTCTTTTTTCTTTCTCCGTTTGAGGTGACGTTACGAAGGTAGAATAGTTTTTCTTTTCTCCTCATTTATTTTATTTTTTGAAGCATATCATCTCCATAGCAAAGTTATTGAGCTTTTTACAGATTAGACTTTTGTTTATTTTTTACACACAACTTTCTTACGGTCAGATCTGTGTTATTTAGTATCATTATAAATACTTTTTTGATGTGACATAGCGACCTGATTTGACAGATGGAAGAAATGGAAGAAGAAGAAGATGATGATGAAGTCTATTCTTATGGAGGAGGAAAAGGCTATAAAGCCAACAAACGAAAAACGAAAAAGAAAAAGGAAAAGCCCACCCAACCTCAGAAATTGGTCCCATCCGATGACAATTTTCCAACAGTTAAGCATCTGTTTCTTTTTAATTTGTCTTTTAGTTTGAGTGAGAGACATCTCTTGTAACCTAGCCGGCCGTTTTTTCCTTCTGGTCGCCGGAATGTTTACTCCGATTTGCTCTTTATCTCGAGCTTTTAGGAGAGTGAAGAATTTTTTAGCATAAAACTTGTTGGAATTTATATATATATTATATATATAATTTTTTTTTTTTTTAAAAATAGAGACATCTTATCCTAGTTCCATCTAAAACCTTATAAGTTTTTTTTTGTTGAAGGATCTTGAAGAAGGCACTACACAAACTGAGTTGGATTGGTTAACCAAAAGGAACGGTGCTCTAAGAAACGTGACCGATCAAGGAAATAGACGTAAGCATTATGATTTGAACAAAGAAAAAAAAGACTTAAAGCATTTCGAGGTTTCCAATCCGATTTTATTAACTTTTGGGCTTCTCCGGTATAAGTAAAAAATTTGGATCTTGCGCAACTGAAACGGTTTTTTTTTTTGGTTTTACCAAAAATTAGAAGAACTATAGCAGTTTACATTGGTGTCCGAGGAAGAATAAGTGCAAAACTGGATTTGTTCAACAAAATTTCTAAACCACACCATAGATATTTATTTATATACTACTTGACATTACTAAAATAAATCATGAAAATACGCGCGCGTATAGATTAAAAACTTATTTAATATTTTGGAATCATGTCCTTCTTTTCAACTGTGAATTCCTTACAGTTTTGCTGATGCATATTCTTTACAAAATGGAATACATATATAAATTCAATATCCCTATGTTTATTTGAAGGTACTTGCTGGACGATTGCTTCAACGAGAGGCTTGTCTGCAAGTCTTGTAATTGCAGACAGATTTGATCCTCCTGATGCCAACTTATCAGCTCTCCATATGCTAGTAGGTTTGATTGACAAAGTAGATACCACCGGTGGACTACAAAACCTTGAGCATCTAAGGAGTTTTATGATCAATTGGGGTGCTGTTTTAGAGGAAGACTGTGACTGTCCTCAGTTAGCCCTAGAATCGAAAAAGGATTCATCTAAACCCAAACCGGTTCTATGTACCAACAAAAAAAAAGCCAAGGTTATATACTAAATATTTTATTTTTATCCTTAAATTTTTATATTGTGGTGTCCTTAGTTTTTGTTCTTATAATATACTGTAGCAAACTCGCACGTTTAAGGTTAAAGATCTCATCATTCTAAAGGAGGTCGATGAAAAAGAACTCATGCGCTTGGTCAATTTGGGACCTGTGGCAGTTACTATAGATGTGCACACAGCCTTTAGTACCTTCAAAGGGGTTAGCAAGTAGAGTCATTTATTTTGTGATGTCTTAATATTTCCATACAATCCATATTCACTTTTTTTTTTAATTTTGTTTATGAATCAGGATGGTATCTACACGGGACCTACAAATAAGTGTCGCAAACTGGACAGGCACATGTTATTAGTGTACGGATATGGAACTGACAAGTTGACAGGAATCCATTATTGGAGAGTTCAGAATTCAGCAGGACTTACTTGGGGGATGAATGGATATGGAAAAATAGTTAGACAAATCAGCCGTGGTACAGAAGCAAATAAGTCTTTGTTTACTAGCGTTATTTATCCTCAGGTATGATCTTCAATTGAATAACCTGTTTTGATCATGGTTTGATTCTTACAGTTAAAATCATTTCGTTTTGTACAGCTTCTTGATCACTATGAAGGGCAAAAGTAAAATGTCTGGAAAGATGAGGAAGACTCGCCTTGTCTAATACTAAGAAGGTAACTACATTAATTAAATAGCGTGTAATAGACACATGTATATGTTTCGATTCTTACGTAAATTAGTCATTTTTGTCTTATAGAGCTTCTGATGAAAGGACAAAAGGGAAAACGTCTCCAGAGAATAGTTTTTTTTCTTCTCAAAAACAACTCTTTTACTTGCTTCCACTCTCTCCAGAGAATAGTTTCTGGTTTAGACATTCTCGACTGCTTTTCTTCTTCTTTTATTTACTTACTCGCTCGCGTCTATTTGTGTGCGTTTTATTTCTGTTTCTTTCTTTTATTTGCTAAAACATTTCTCAGTTCTGTTTTAGACCTTGATGAGGAGTGTATATACATTACCAAGTGGTTCAGACGTCACAAGAAGAAAGTTCCGTTTTCCGTTTTAGGACATATATTGACAATAGTGAACAATTTAAGCAGTCAAAGGAGAGTTCATACCATAGTTTTCATCAATTCTTTCTCTCTCGACCAACGAATCGATTAACCTACTTATAAAGAAAAAAAAAATCCATTCGATACGAGAATATTTCTAATAGAAATTTCAAATTTCAAATACAGATAGGGCTGAAAGCTTTAAAAAGTTGTATAATCGGCTAGTATTAGTATTTATTACATGTTTTACAAGAAAATCTTAGCTAGAGTTTTGTTGTTGGTTCGTGGTTCCCTCTTAAAGAATGGGAATAATATAAATGGCATAAATGGTGGCTTATATAAAAAAGAATGGCCTCTAAAAGAAGAGTCGAAATACGTCTAAAAGAGAGCTGACATTATAAGTCTATTATTATTCAATAGGAACACAAGAAGTCAAGTCACAGTTGAGTGTTAAGAAAAACGAGCAGATATAGGATGCAAATAGGCAAGGAAAATAAGAGAGCTCTCTCCAGTTCTCACTACTCACTACTCACCATGCTTGTAGCATATAAAAGCTCCGACTCCAATCTGCAAAAATCAATAAATGAAGAATCAACCATACAAGAATCAAAAGTAAAGACACTGGGTAGACAGATGTTTGGTACCTTTGTTTCTTGGCGACATTTGTCTTGGCATTCCCATAGTATTTTACTATCAAAAGCAATCAAAATGCAATGAGTTTCAAGAAACAAACATATATGTAAAGAAGTTAACAAACCTACCTCCAATATTGGGTTTAGGTCTGCAGAAGATGTACTCAGTGAAGGTATCGTTGAGGTAGCGTACCCTTGCTTGGAAGGGCTTGATCTTGCCATCATAAGGATCAATGACTTCAAATGTTATCAGAAACATAAGCCCCGCAGAGAAGTGAAAATTGGATTTAACAAGCCTGACAAACTCGAATTCTCTCTTCTCCTTTGCATTGTTGTCCTCAAGAGATTTCTGAGCGAGTCTGGTGAGAAAATCCCCAGTGGTTTCCGGCTCGTTCCCGAACTCACCAAATTCAACATCATCGAGATAGGCACGATGGTAGTTGAAAACGCAGCGGTAGTAATCGAAATCGATATCAAAACCCTGTCGTCGTGTGATTAAACAAACAAACAAACACTCAGCTCTGACTAAATTAAACAAACACACATACATAATCAAAAAACCAAACACACATACATCGCTTTGATTGACTTCTTCGCGCATCCTGTCAAGTTCTTCCTGAGCCGTAAACTTAGCCTTTTCAGGATCGTACACAGGTCTCTCATAGTCTGGATCCTCAGGTTTCCACAGTAAAAACGCAGGTTCCACCCACCGATTCCACCCTGTCACCATGTAAAGTTTGAATTCCGGCGAACAATACTAAATTATAAACACCAGACAAAGAAAATTTGAATCCTACCTTCGAATTCGCCCATCGCCTCGTCACGAATCAGAAAATATCGCCTTTCCTTTCAACAACCCTAATTTGTTTTTTTCTTAGATGCGACTCTAAAAGTTAATATCCTCACTATTTCCTATTTAGTGCACTCCGGTCCCTTTAAGTTTCTTGCTTTTCCTTTTCCCCCCCACAGTTTTATTTTGATTTAAGTATCTCCTCCCATGGACAAAAAGGGAATTTTTTTTTTAATTTTAACACAAATTTGATATAACTTCTCTAATGGACAACCATTTTGATAAATACCTTAAATTTATGATTAAAAAATTAACTTAATCCCTCTAAATCATCTATCAATAATAATCAATCGATATTATTAAAACAAAATCATTGATAATTATTTTATAACTGTAGCTAATTTTATTTAATTACTATTCAATATCTATTTTTCATAAGCTATAGGGCTTACGTTTATTTGTCTAGTAACCACTAACTACTTCCACTTATTAACAACTATTTTACATGTGATTTCTCATCATCATTTAGGCATGTCAATTGGGACCACCTGCCCCACCGCGGTTATGTGCTGGTCAGCCAGCTGTGACCCGAGGTATCCAATACCTCCTCCCCCACTAATTACCTAAGACTTTGCGGTCTGGCCCGCAGTTTGTGATCTTTGCTGACGCGTTAGTGATGCTCGATTCGCTTGCTTGGTAAGTCTCGAAGTTTAAGCTTGACGATGTTGCAGTCAGCTCCATCTCGAGAGCTATGATGTCTCCTTTTCCGAATCTGCTTCGTTGCCATGCTCCAAGAATGTAGAAGAAGCAACATAAGTGTTAGACAATATATTTTCCCTTGAATGTTACGTTGTATTCACTCATCAATATATACAAACGTTGGTTACACAATATCAGGGATCTCCCTTAGTTTACTCTAAGGGTATAACATAATATATTACAGAATATTCTTGTTGTCTATCACCCTCCCGCAGTTGTAGCATGGGGATCAAGCACGCCTAAACTGGACCGGAAGGAGTTGAACAATGTTGTAGGGAGTCCTTTTGTGAAGATATCAGCGTACTGCAAGGATGACGGCACATGTAGTACTCGAATCTGACCCATTTGTACCTTTTCGCGAACAAAATGGATATCGATTTTTATATGCTTTGTACGCTGATGTTGAACAGGGTTGGAAGATAGGTAAACGGCACTGATGTTGTCGCAGTACACGATCGTAGCTCTATTAAGAGGGATGTCCATTTCGAGCAGTAGGTTACGAATCCAACAGCTTTCAGCAACTGCATTGGCGACTCCCTTGTACTCTGCTTCTGCGCTTGATCTTGACACTGTAGGTTGTCTTTTCGCTGACCAAAACACTAGGTTGTCGCCCAAGTAAATGCAGAAACCCGAAGTCGAACGTCGTGTGTTGGGACAGCCTGCCCAATCTGCGTCTGAGTAGACTGTGAGAGCCATTTTTTGACGCCGCAGTAGTCGAAGACCTTTTGTTTTTGTTCCTTGTATGTAGCGTTGTATTCACTCATAAATATATACAAACGTTGGTTACACAATATCAGGGATCTCCCTTAGTTTACTCTAACAGTATAACAGAATATATTACAGAATATTCTTGTTGTATCAATAAGCTAATTACCATGAAGATCTCAATATAGCTTCTGGTTTTATTATCAGCAGATCAGAGCGTCTGGATTTTTTTTGTCCTAAAATTGTTGAAAAAAAACTAAATGTCGGGAAAAAAGACAAAACTGTAGAGAAGCTTGCAGTTTTGTTCAATACCCAACTGGCCATGAACTCGTCAAACAAACTAACAACATACTTGGTTTCTTTCTCTCCAAAAGAACAGATGTATCTGCCATGGTACGTTCCAAACAAGTTACAAGTCTGTCAAAAGAGTCGAGAAGCTAAAGGTTATGAAGACAAACCCTTTAGGCTTGTTGAGAGAAAAATAAACCTTTGGAAGAAGTTTCTTAGGTGCACGGTTCCCAATACCACATATAATGTCTCTCGTTGGATCAACACGAGTCTACATAAACCAAAACGTACTAACATTTTTGTCATAATCACAAAAAAAAGAACCCAATGGACTGCAAGGATAATGCCTCGATAAAGATAAGAAGCTATGTTACAAGCATGATGTAGAGTCTGATGGATCTCAAAGACTTAAAGAACACTTTACTGCAATTTTTTTCCCTTATATCATCCAAATAAAACTACATCAATTTATAATAGCAAACACCTAAAGTAACTACCCAATCTCCCAACTAACACACGTTAGACAATTCCACTAATACAAGAACACAATTCTACTAATACACGTGTATTCTTAAACCAAACTATTGGTTTATTTTGGTTAAGATCTTATCAATATTCCACCCTCCAAAGAACCTTGTCCTCAAGGTTCTAAACATAAGGAGACTTTGGTGAAGATGAAACGTAAGTTTTATTATCTTTCTCTCTTAAGATTCATGGTTACAAGCGACAGCATATTTATGTGGAAATGTGAAAGCCCTAATAACTAGATACATGTCATCATTTGTGTCAGATGCTGAATCAAGAGCTGAGAAGGGATTGGACAGCTCTATTTGAAACGCTCCCTTTGTCGTACTGCTAGCTGTCACCGTTCTGTCTTAATGTTGCACTAGGATAACGAGTTGTATATATACTTGTATTACTCTCTTAATGTTGTAAGCTGAATGTGATATAACAGCATAGAGAGAGAGAGAGAGTTAGAGATAAGATACAGAGAGAAAGGCAGAAGAAGTAGATGACCATTGTTGTATCTCAAGAGCTCGGTTTGAGCTAAGATCTCTATAGTGCAGTTGCTGGTATCGTCCAGCTCCGGAGAGTTATAGCGGCTCTTCCTCATCGGAGGAGTGCGGTGAACTCGGGTGACTAAATCGTGTTTGCGTTCTTTCTTTGCTTTATCGTTTCTTGCATGTGCCATTGATCGAAGTCGTTAGATCAAAATCAAGCTCGAATCCTAGCATCTCAATTCATGGTAAAGATCTATCATATTTTGATTAAAAGGAACAAGATTTGTAAGAGAAAGAAGAAATTGTGAGAAAAAAGAATGAACAGCCGCTGTAAACTCGTAAGTGATAGGTTAGGGACGAGGACATTTTGGTAATTGTCGATTTCATTAACCTAAAATTGAAAAATGGTCAAAAGTTGACTTTAGGGCTCTCGAACCTGAGCCTTGTAATATTGGCAAATGATACCAACTACTAGACCAAAGGCTACCGTCGTTATTCTCGTACATATTTAATATACAAATCTTCAAAATTATTTAAAAGCTTCAAAATTCCTTCGCGATTACTCCCCGTATAATCTCCGATTTATCGATTCCGCTCTAGGCCCTACCGGTCCGCACGTGTTACGCCTAGCGCAATTTTGAACCTTGGTTTTATGTGGGTTCAAGTCTTTTAGCCGGAATTGTTTTCGGTAAGGGATATGTGCTCGGCATGTGGGGCTTTATGTTGAACTGTGTAAAGTTTCGATGCTGTGAATTTGTACAGGCTTCTGGTTTTAAGTCGATGGATTTTTTCAAAATTTTTAGTAAAGGACTATGGAGTTTTAGTTCAACCGGGTTTGAATAGTGTGATTGTAAAATATGTTCTTCGTCGCTTATTCGGGTGATATTTGTTTATTTGTGGCTTTTGTTAGTTGAAGTTTGTTCTTTAGACGCAATGGCTGTGTTTTTTACCGGAATTTGTCTTTGAACTTTTCTATTATCTCGAATAGTTACGATATTCAACATTTTCTTGTTTAGGCTGTAACTGGTAACTCATTTTAAGAATGAATGGAATAAATGAAATCTGGCTTTCCTTATTGATTTATTTCGCTTCTTTGATGATTATTTTTTTGTTCCACAAGTTCTTAGTGATTATGTCTTTCTTTGTTTTATGTTAATTAGATGTGTTCTAGCCTTCTAGGTTACATCTTTAGCTTTGGGTTGTAATGTTTATCTCGCTGATTTTTGATTTTGGAAAGTATCATATATTTACCGGTTTCAAAAAAAATGTAAATAGGAAAAATATGACTACAAAAATTAAGAAAAAGAAGTCAATAAGTAATATTGGTGTCAGGTCTGAACACATTTATTCGGAACTGTATAACTGAATCGAACTGAACCATAAAATGAATTTTGGTTAGGATATGGATCCTATCAATTAAGCGAACTAATCGTATATTTTTAGAACCGAGAAAAACAAAATTAAACCAAAAACTATATTTTATTTAAAAATATTTTTATAGACTAAAATAATAGAAACAAATAATTAGGATACTTTTTATCTGAAATATTTAAAACTAACTATCCAAAAATTTTATCTAAATACCCAAAAAAATTATGTTTAATTCAATTTTTGATTTTTAATCCGAATTAACCAAAAAATCGGAATCGAATGAGATCTGAAATAAACTCAGATATTAGTTGGTTCCTATTTGTTACCAAACCGAACCAAAAACCAAAATAACCAAATATAAACTGAATTGAATTTTCTAAATATCTGAAGGGATCTTAAACTTCTAGACAGAACTGGAACCTAATGTCTAAATAAACCGAGTACCAAACAGCGTAATCCTGTATCCAAACAGACCAATTGTGTTTTTTTTATTAACAAGAAGACCAATTGGGTTATTTTTAGATTGTCCGATCATTTCAAAACCCTACTTCAACCCTCCCCAGGGGCAAAAACAGAGACGCCGAAATCGGGAAATGGCTTCGTCTATTGCTGTTCGATCTCGCCTTGTGCCGAGTTTACTCAAGCTTCGATCTCGCAACCCAAGGAGGGCGTTGTTCTCTACGGAAGCTTCTTCTTCATCGAAGGTCTCCTCCTCTAGCCAGCAGCAGTCCATCTTTTCTGATTTTCCACCGCCAAATCACCTTCCTCCTCCTCCTCCTCCTGAAGCCGCCGCGGAGGCTCTAGGGAAGGAGCGGAAAGGTCTAAAGTACCTAAGTAACGGACTCATCTGGGCATTCACTGGTGCCACCGCTGCAATTGGTTACACTAGCTATGGTATGTCATTACTCTCTCAACTGTTGATCTCAGACATTTTTTAGATCTCTCATGATTCTTGTTTTGTTGTTGATTGGTGCAGCTTACACATTAGATGAAGTGAATGAAAAGACTAAGTCTTTCCGTGAATCAGCTATGAAGCCACCACCTCCTGCTCTTGATTCTTCCTCCGCCATTGATGTGAGTTGTTACAACACTCTCTCTCAAATCATTTCTGACTAACCTTTGTTTCTCGATTAGCTCCCTTGACAATGCATCATCCTCTTTACATGTTTTTTTGCAGAAATATCAGGCAATGTTGTACTCTGCTGCCATCAAAGGTATATAGACATTTTTTCTATGTCATCACCACAACTAGTAGCAGTATCGATCTCTTTAATTAAACATATCATGAATTGGGGTTTTGGCTTGAATTATGTTCAGTGCCTGCCAGAGCCATTGAAATGTATTTGGAGCTTAGGGAACAAGTCGAGGAACATGTTAAAGTATGTTCCTTTTCACCCTTTCTGACACTATATTCTTCTTTCTCTTCTCATTTCTTCTTATTATTTCTGCTTACAGGGCTTTACAGAACCTCTCTCGGAAAAGCTTCTTCCTGATTTGCATCCCTCCGAACAGAATGTAGTCTACACTCTCGTTCTTGATTTGAATGAGACCCTTCTTTACACTGACTGGAAGGTAGGTAACACCCACCCCATTTTCTTCAATTTGGATTCTCATTACCACCATTTGCTTTGCTTAGAGTGTCTACGTTATGGGGGGGGGGGGGGGGGGGGGGCAAATCAGTCCTGTTAAACTGATTCTGTCTTTTTATTTACAACACCAATAAAATTAGCGAGAAAGAGGGTGGAGGACGTTCAAAAGACCAGGTGTGGATGCATTCTTGGAGCACCTTGGCAAATTCTATGAGATTGTCGTCTATTCTGACCAGATGGATATGGTAGGTTCTATTCGTTTCTAGTCCTTTTGCATGTTGTAGTTTCCTAATATTGACACTTTCGTTTCATTGTCTTTAAGTATGTATATCCGGTATGTGAGAAGTTAGACCCGAATGGCTACATACGTTATAAGCTAGCAAGAGGCGCTACCAAATATGAGAATGGAAAGCACTACAGGGTACGTCAGTTACATACTTTCTCACCTACCAAAGCAGCTGCTTCTGAACCAACTTTCTTAAAATCCCCTTACTGCAGGATCTGTCGAAGCTGAACAGAGACCCGAAGAGGATTCTCTATGTAAGCGGGAATGCTTTTGATACAAGCCTTCAGCCAGAGAATTGTGTGCCAATCAAGCCTTACAAACTCGAATCTGATGACACTGCGCTTGTTGATCTTATACCCTTCCTCGAATGTAAGTAATGGTTCAGTTCCAGTCTTGTGAACTGCCTTTATCAATGTTGGTTGGTTGATCCTTTTTTTTTTTTTTGTTTGGGTCTGCAGATGTTGCACGTAACGGTCCAGCTGATATCAGACCGGTTCTAGCCTCTTACGAGAGAAAAGATGTTGCCAAAGAGTTCCTTGAGAGGTCCATCGAGTATCAAAAGTGAGTCTTCTTTTCGTATCAATTGCAAAATCTGTTGCTATGGTTGTCCAATATGAAGACTGTCTTTATTGAATATGGCAGGCGAATGCAAGGACAAAGACAAGGCCGACTCTGGAGGCGTTAGAAGGATCTAA
This sequence comes from Brassica napus, assembly GCF_020379485.1. NCBI lineage: Eukaryota > Viridiplantae > Streptophyta > Magnoliopsida > Brassicales > Brassicaceae > Brassica > Brassica napus. Next base: position 219,237 of record NC_063441.1, on the reverse strand, counting down.
AAACATTTTATGTATAGTGAGAGACGATTATATCCTCATTGATGCATTACACCATAAAACAAAAGCAGGAGCTTACTGTTCTTCGCTGTGGGGGTTTTAGGTAAACTCCAAACTAAAAAAATCGTGTCTTTACTCTCTCATCTAAAAGAGTTGTGTTATGTGTGACCTCTGTCTCGGCTTTACAAAGTTAACTTTTTCCATGAGAGTTTCCTTTTTATATGATCAGCAAATTTATATTGTTCTAATCTGTTTTGGTTAACAACCAAATGAATTAATTATGATTATGAATTTTGAGAAGGAAGTTTGTTGAAACGTCTATTTTGTATGTATTGCATTGGTGATAAAAATAGAGTGATTTTACCTGTCAGTTTCATTGCGTGCCTTAAGGTGCAATGGGAGAGTACAGTTGGGTCAGTCAACCTCTCCAAAGAGGGTCACAAGTCTAACGACCAATTACAATGATCCTTCACCTGTAATCATTTTCACTATTGTAGTTGTCAAATTAATCAGGAACCACATAAAATTATTGTACTACAAAACAGAGTCTTGACTTTTATATTGTACTACGACTCTTAAAACTCACCCACTCATATTTATTACACGACACATCTCACAACTTGGAATCACAGACACCCACAATCCCACTCTCAAGTTTCACATGTCTCGTCCTCTTGTCTTCTTCTTCTTCTTCCTCTTTCTTGTCTTGGTCGTCCCTTGTCTCTCCCATGGAGGTGGAGGAGACCATGACGACGATGAGGCTCCACCCGCCAAGAGTACCGATCTCAAGTCAAAATCCTTAATCACAGTCAAAATCGCATGTCTTGTCATCATCTTTGTGCTCACGTTCATCAGCGGCGTGTCTCCCTACTTCTTGAAATGGAGCCAAGCGTTTTTGGTCCTGGGAACACAGTTCGCGGGAGGAGTGTTTCTCGCGACGGCCCTGATGCATTTCTTGTCAGATGCAGACGAGACGTTTACGGATTTGCTGACGGCGGAAGGAGAGTCGGAGCCGTCTCCGGCTTACCCATTCGCTTATATGTTGGCTTGTGCTGGTTATATGCTGACCATGCTCGCTGATTCCGTCATCGCTCATGTCTACTCCAAGACCCCATCCAAAGACGTGGAGCTTCAAGGTACCAACCTTAAAAAAGATTCTTGATTTCTCAAATCTCAATCAAGAATTATGCTGAAAGTTTGCTTCTGTTTTCGTTTTCAGGAGAAGAGAAACCGAATCAAGGTTCAGGGATAGGAGATAGCATTCTACTGATCGTAGCTCTCTGTTTCCACTCTGTTTTCGAAGGCATAGCCATTGGGATCTCAGAGACTAAAGCAGATGCGTGGAGAGCTCTATGGACAATAACACTCCACAAGGTATTCGCAGCGATTGCCATGGGAATAGCTCTTCTCCGTATGATCCCTGACCGTCCTCTCTTCTCCTCCATCATGTATTCTTTCGCATTCGCCATCTCGAGCCCGATAGGTGTTGCGATCGGGATAGTGATCGACGCAACGACGCAAGGGAGGGTGGCGGATTGGATATTCGCAGTGTCTATGAGCTTGGCGTGTGGGGTGTTCGTGTACGTGTCAGTGAATCATTTGCTGGCGAAAGGGTATCTTCCCAACAAAAAGGTTAATGTGGATGAGCCTAGGTTTAAGTTTTTGGCTGTTTTGTCTGGAGTTGTTGTCATCGCCATTGTTATGATATGGGACACTTGAAGTGTACTAAAAAATACTACAGATTTTAGAATTATAAAATTGGGTTTTAAAAAGTTTGTGAGAAAACAAAAGGTTATTTGATACTATACAGTACGTTGATTTTGGATGTTTATGTATGGAACAGTCCGGTTTTGTAGAATCAAGTGAACACTAATCGATAGAATGGTTCCCTGAAACATAACAAACTCAATCTCTAGATTGAACAGACTGTATTTATCAATAGGCATGGGCATTTTCCTGTAACTCGAAAAGTTGACAACCGAAAACTATTTTGGATCGGTCCGGATGTATACATTTTATTCTATTGAGTATACTAGATTTTGATCCGGACTTCAAAAACTCAAAGTTCTTTGGTTATAAACAGTGTGTAATATGGATTAGTATTTGGTTTTGTTGTACATAATTATATTACTAAATAGTACTCCCTCCGTTTTTTTTAATATAAGTCGTTTTAGAGAATTTTTTTTGTTCCAAATTATATGTCGTTTTCGGTTTTTTATGTAAAATTTATTAATAATTAATGTTGTCTAAGACCATCTCCAATGGTACTCTATAATTTTCTCTATATTTCACTCTACAATAGAGTAACTCTATTATAGAGTTGGATTTGCTCCAATGGTTCACTCTATAATAGAGTTACTCTATAATAGAGTGAAATATAGAGTATTCTTGTTTTTCCACTCTATATTTGGAGTAAAAAAATAAGATTACTCTATATTTCACTCTATTATAGAGTGAACCATTGGAGCAAATTCAACTCTATAATAGAGTTACTCTATTTTAGTGTAAATTATAGAGGAAAAAATAGTGTCCCCTTGGAGATGCTCTAACCAAGGGTAATACATCTTCTATTTTTCTATTGGTTAAATTGTGGTTAGGTAAATAATTAATGATGTTTTTGTTTTGAAAATATAAAAAATTAATGATTTTCTTAATTTATGTGCATAGCTGTAAAACGACTTATATTAAAATACGGAGGGAGTATTATATTGAAGAAGGAAATAGTTTATTTTAAATTAAATAATTTCTGAATTAATTTATTTGAGATTTTATGTACATTCTTATTTAAGATTTAACTAGATTATGATCCGCGCAACATAGCAGATTTTGTTTTAAATAATTGAATGTTGTTTAGTGTCAAGAGAGATTTTAGCGGTATAAAATTATTAAAATTATTTTTTGTAGTTTATCTTGCTAATAATTTAGTTCATACTATAATCAGTTTAATTTACTGTTTATAATTATTTTAAGAAATTACTTTCAAATAATATGTTTTAACATTATTATCTGTGTATTTTAATATATATATATATATAATTATTTTATTTTGTATAAATTAAATATGAAATTGTATAATATATTATTTAATTTAATTTTTAGTTACTTCAGCTCTTTTCGTTATGAATTTTTAATAAAATCTCAGTACTTTATTTGATTAATTGTATGATATATTTTAATAAAATTTTAATTAGAAATTTTATTTGATGTCAATTTATTGCATTTTATTTATATACAATATTTATTTTAAAATGAAATTTTATTTGAATTTAAATAAATGTCATTTTTTTATTTATGAAAAATAAATACAATAACCCATTAATTTAATTGATTTGATATTGACTGTAAATATTTTGTATTATCTATATCTGCAAAAATTATTTATTCTTATTTTTAATTTTTTCATAAATTATTTGAATGTTCTAATAAATTATTTGATTTATCAAATATTTTGAAAGAAAATTAATAAAAGTTACTGAGAAATAAAACTTAGTGTTTTATATTGTTTGGACACAACATCAGTTATTGTGTTGTTTGGAAACATATATACTGTATTTAATTTAAAATGCTACAAAAATATGGTCCAAATAAATGTTTCTGTTTTAAAGAGAAATTGACAGATTTTGAGCTAATTTAACAGATAGATTTGTAGGGGTTTTAAGAGTTTTCATAATTACATAGTTTGTAATGGGTATTTTATACCTTTAAATGTTCTGAAATTATTTTGATTTATTTTGTAAAATTTTAGTTAAAAACTCGCAATTAAAAACAGGATAAAACTTGGTAAGAACTTGGAAATCTATCATTAACCCGCAACTGACACTAGTTAACCAGATAAAAACCCATTTCAGTCCGATGATATTTTGTAAACATTTAATAAACCCTGATACACTTTTAAATTTTACATAAAATTTAATAAACTAATTGATTTGTAATTCTTTAGTTTTGATAAAAAAAATACTGTAATTTAAAGAAAATGAAGAAAATGGTGATAAAAACTAAAATTCATTGTTATAATTCAATATTTATTTTCGTTATTGTTAATCTATTTAATTTTTTTGTCAATTTTATTTTCAATAACTTTTTTATTAATTCGTTAAAATTTAATTTTATAGTAATTGTTATTTACTCATTTATTAATTTTAACTAAAGTCTTAAGTTGGTAGAAAAATTAGTTAATAATATTTTTTATGAGAAGGTTAAATTAAATAAAAGATTTAGTATTTAATTATATTTTTTGAAAACATGATTTTTTTTATATTTAACTATTTTCAATATTATATAAATATATTATTATATATTAAAATTTATTAATGTATTGATCCACAGTTCACCATAGTCGATCAAGTAATCTGGTGACCCAGAAAATAATCCGGTTCAGTGTTCGGATCGGATTAAAAACAAGAACAAAAGATGTATATAATGCATGTTATTAGGATAATAAATTGGTCCATGATGCAGATTGTTACTAATATATAATAATGAATATATGTTATTTTATATCCAAAATATTTTAAATGATCTTATTATCCAAAAAATTATACGAAAATTCAGGAAATTTGACATTAATCTAAAACTCGACTTTTTTTTACTTTTTTTAACCGAATTAACCAAAAAACTAAAACCGAATGGGATCCGAAATTATTCTGAAGTAAGCCGGTTCCCAAGTTTGTTACCCAAACCGGACCAAAAAACCGAAAGAAACAAATCAAAACCCAATCGAACTTTCTAAATGTTCGAACGTATCCTACAACTATAGAACCGAAGAACCAAACCGAGAACCAAATGTCTATGGCTAGTTTTACACATTGCTGACGGAACTACCCTAAAAATTTTGTATAGGCAAATTATGATATCTGAAAAAATAGATAAGAAAATAAAAGATAAATAAAACGAGCTGGTAGAAAGCTATTATACTCCCCATGAATTAGGAGCAAGAGTTCCGATCAACCCTCCGGTAACCTATTTCAAGGTTTTCAATTTTTGATGCTTATACAATTTTGCTTAGTCACGTTTGGTAACTTTTCTATAAGATGATGATCATAAATAAGAGCTTTGCAGGTACACTTGTTAAATCTGGAGAGGGGCTATGGCTCCAAGAAAGGTTGAAACTGGTGGTAGAGATTTAATCAGTAGCTTACCAGATGAACTTCTGAGTGAGATCCTATATTTGCTTCCAACTCAAACTGCTGCTTCCACATCAATTCTCTCAAAGAGATGGAAGAATCTGCTGCCTCTGGTTCACAACCTTGATTTCGATAAGTCCACCATGGTCTTCGCTTCATTGATTTCGTGAGGAGAACCCTTGTATTGCTAGGTGATTCTCCCATTCACAAATTCTCTTTGGAATGGAAATCTGAGAAAGCTCAGCATCTTATCTACCCTCTGATCTACAATGCCCTACAACGTGAAGTCTTGGAGCTACATTTGATATCACCAAAACGTCAGTTCGTACCGTCTGAGTTGTTCTTTAGCAAGACACTGGTTAAGCTCACTCTAACACTTGGATGTTTTGCCCGGAGAAACGACAACGTGCAGTGTGCTTTTCCCTGCGCTTAAATCTCTTTCTCTCTTTTGAGTCATGTTTGCTGCGTCTTCTGAAATGTATGGTGTCCTCCTCGCTAGCCCTTTGCTTGAGGAAATTCACATTTGCTATGATGGACCTTATAGCTCGTTTTGGATCAACAGGTTTGGGGTTCATCCATCAAGAGGATAACCACTTTCTACCGTTCTTGTGGTCTAGATGATTACTCATGTTTTATCTTTAAGACCCCCAGTCTTGTGTTCCTTGACTACTCTAGTTATGTCGCACAAGATTATCTTGTTCAGTTTGATGATTCTCTTGTCGAAGCTAGATTGGATATTCGGTTGTGGAAGTATTATGATCATGTCCTACCATTACCTATCTCATATGGTTATCAACTTTCAAAGCATGGTGAATATTGGGGGGGATGCAACCAAACTCATTCTAGGAGTAAGCAATGTTGTCACCCTTCACTTGTCTCCAGGAACGTGGTTGGCAAGTATTGCCACTTTTGCTCCGGAAATCTCCAAACCTGGAGACTCTTATCATCAATGTATATGATTTAACAACAAACACCCTAATCTTTTTCTAAAAAAAAAAAAAAAAAAAAAATATATATATATATATATATATATATATATATATATATATATAATTATTCTTCTTCTAACTTTGCTCCTCCTTTCCAGGGTCTTGTACACAAGATTACAAATTTATGTGGAGATGTATGTGTTTGCGATCATGGGAAAATGATGAGGAGTTGCTGCTTATTGTCCTGTCGGGTGAAGGTGTTGAAGGTATATGGGTATGAAGGAAGTTGTGGAGAGCTGAATCAGATGAGACATTTCTTGAAGAATTTGAGGTTTCTCAAACTGGTCAAAGTTAAGGTTCAAGAGCAAGTTAACTACTTGTCGCTTACCAATGACCTAACTAAGCTCCTCTCTACAGCTTCTTCCAGTAATTGCAAGATCCAATTCATTTGATTTCTCTTTCTTCACATTGTTTTCATTCATAGCTACATTTTTATCAATCTTGTGTGTCTTGTCTTTCTTTACACTTCATTTCATTTCCAATTGTAAAAAAACTGTACTCTGCATGCATGGTTCCCAAATCATATACAACACTCCTAAGCCTCCTCAGGTTTGCTCAGCTAATCAGGGTCACTCTTTAAGATCATCATGCACTCCCCTCTCCACGATCGCATTGATTCTCCACAACACCATCCTGCTTTCCATTTTCATGGCTTTGATTGCGTAGAGCCTCGAAAGCAGACCCTTGACGAATCCGTAGTCGCTCTTACTGTACCATTTCACCTGTTTCTTGACAACTTTCTCCAAATCTGTGAAAGCTCTCCTCACAACCCCAACTTCCATTCCTCCTCTTTCCACAAGCTCTCTCACCGAATCTATCATCTTCAAAGTAATCTCCTTAACAGAATCAGCATGACTTGTGACCTCTACCAAGTGAACCGCTGCACAAAAAGCACCCACAAACGCCAAGACCCAGCAACTATTATCTTCTACCAGAAGCAGCTGTACCGGTGGGTTTAGCCTTGTGTTGATCTCAGGGAGAAGAACATCAATCACAGGAATCAAAATATCCATATCATCAAGCATCATTGTTAGAGACTGGAAAATATAGACCGCTTTCTCGAACTGTGTCTTGCATTGTGATACAATATAGTCCCATAGATCGAACCATGTGTCTTCTTCTTTGTTGCTTAACACTTCATTAGCAACGTGGAACACCACTTCGCCTAGGAGCTTGAACATGCTGTCTGAGACTGAGAGCCGGTCTTCCTTAAGGCAAGAAATGAGCAGTGGCTGGAGCTGTCTCATCACTGAAACCTCTATCACCACCTTCTTGGTAGTGTGGTCAGAGAGCAGGAGGTTTAGCCTTCTGATAGCCACTTCTCTGGAACTCTCTTCGAGATCAGTTACCGCAAAGATTCTTAAGATTTCAAGTGGTGATGATAAGGTGGACAAATGGTTACACCAATCAATTTCAAACCCTCCTGCTATGTGATCATTATCATCATCATCATCATCATGGCCATACATGTTGGGTTTTCGAAGCACACTTGAAATCTCACTCTTTACCTTCTTTCTTTCTTTCTTAGATTCGTGACGGCAAGAAGCAATCTTGAAAGCTAACTCGGCTACAAAGGTGCGCTGTTCCTTATTGTACTTAGAGAGGGTGCCGTCTCGTGCAAGGAAGGTCTTGAGATCTTCAAGCCCTCTATCAACAAACTCTCCCTTTCCTTTCTTCACCGCATCATCCGCCAACTTGCGAATACGCTCCATCAAGGTCGATTCCATCTCCGAATCGGCGGCATGAACCCCAATTTTAACAACAGTTTGAAACGCCAAGACCCAATCTTGGACCCCAACTCTCTCAGCGTTAAGCAGCACCAACTCGGCTTCATCGTAAACTCTCTGGATAACTGGTAGGGTGATGAAGTCATCGCAGACCGCAGGCACGTCGAGGAAGACATGAAAGGCTCTGCAAGGGTAGGTATCAGTAAGTCCGAGGATGCAACCGTTGAGCTCCTCCCATCCTCCCTCCTCCAACATACCAACGTTGTAAGCCACGAAAGCGACGATTCTCCGGAGGATCTTGATGTCAGATTCTCTCGTTTCTTCCATCTCCAGGCACGAAATCACGAGAGGTTTGACGTCGCGGAGAGCGGAGGGAGAGAACTGGAAGTTGCGGCTTCTGAGCTCGGTGGTTGCTTGGGAGAGAAGGTAGATCATCCGGAACCTGAGGAGGCCATCGGTGGAACAGCTTCGATAGGTCTTGAGGAGCTTTAGGGTTAAGAAGTCTGCGAAATGAGCGACGCAGCATTCGTAGAGAGCACGCGCCGATTTGTACTCGCTGCTTTCTTGGCTCTTGAAGAGTGCGTCGATGACGGCCGCTACTTCGTTGCAGGTTTCGGTTTTGAGAAAATCTCTGGCTTTCGACATCTGATTCCAAGATTCCTCCAGTGCAGCAATCCATGGATCCTCCATTGCAGCTTCTTCTTCTTCTTCTTCGGCCATTTTCTTTTCTTTTTCCCGAGAAAATTTCGCTTCTTTTCTCTGGAAAATGGGATTTAGTAAGACTTTGCGGTTTATTAGTTTTGAGAATGAATAATATAAACCGGACTTAACCTTATTTAACCAACGGAGGCACGTGCTGTGGATATGGCTTTCCGAGAGGGCTTGGTTTGAGATGGGCTTATAATGGGCCCAATTGTGTGTGGTAATGGTGGCGTTTGTGTCTCTAGTCCCGCCACTCTGTATTAAATCAGGTTTTCAAATAAGTGTGTATCTGCTTCGGGAAGGATTGAATCTTAGGGCGGGGATGAATTTGGGGGAATTGCGTCTTTGGTGCTGGTCTCCCAGGAGCTACGTTTGGTTCTCCTACCGGATTTGGTGGCTCTAACCCAGGAAGCGGCCTCCCAGTTGCACCAGCATCTGGTGGTTTTGCTGCTGCTGGGTCTAGTGCTACTGGTGGATTTGCCGCCATGGCTTCGGCTGGTAGGGGATTCGCAGGTGCTTCTTCTAGTCCAACTGGTGGATTCGCTGGCTTAGCCTCAGGTAGTGGTGGTTTCGGCGGTGCTGCTCCAGGAGGAGGAGCTGGTGGTGGATTTGGTGGACTTGGTTCAGGATCGGGTGGTGGTGGATTTGGTGGAGTTGGTTCAGGCTCGGGAGGGTTTGGAAGCTTTGCTCCTCCTAATAGTGGAGGTTTTGCTGGAGCATCAGGAGGTATATACATATAACATCTTAAACATACACAATCATGCTCTTATTACATCTGTGGACCATTGTATGTCTTTTCAACAGGTGGTGGTTTTGGGGGTTTCGCTGGCCAAGGGCAAGGCGGTGGTGGTGGGTTCTCAGGGTTTGGTGGGAACACGGGAGGAGCAGGAGGAAAGCCATCGGAACTCTTCACACAGATGAGAAAATGAGACGAAAGATATATTATATGTTAAAATGAGAATGGCATGCGAGCAAAGTCTCTGATTCACTTTAGATCTAATCTGGTAGCTATTATATCGAGTTTGTATGTTCATCTACATTAATGAAAACGTTTGTTTGTGTACTCAATTTCTTAGTTATGTGAGCGGACCCTTGCAGACTAAACTCCCACGTGGCTCATGCCTTTGGTCATCGGCTAATAGCCTACATACGAGTGCGCTTTTTCATCATTGTGAAAACCGATTTTAGCTTGTTTATTGTTTTTATAACATGATAACATAGATATCTATTCTTATTTAATCTAGAACTGATATACATATAAGAATATATCACATGTTGCAAAAATGATAAAATGATTTTGAATTGGGGGAGTTGTGTAAACAAACTGAGCAAGGGAAAAATAAAAGAGGGGGAAGGAGTAGAGAGAGAGAGAGAGGCATTATTCCAGGAAACATTTATTACAGTGTGTCCCCTTGGTTATAATTTAATTTAATTTTGGGCTAAAGAGATATTTAATTTTCTGCGAAAATATAAATGTTATTGTTTTGCTCTTGTTCGATTCGATTCGATGTGATCCCGCGCCAACAAAGACTCTTTTCTTCTTCTACTCGTGAAAATTCGAGAGAGAGACGAGAAATAGAGATATACAGAAGAGCCGCATTTGAATTTACTGCTTCTGGGTCTCCTCCGATTCCGACAAGTTTAGAATTTTTAATCGAATCTTAGGTTTTGTCCCCAGAAGAATTTGTGGGGATGAATTTGGGGGAATTGAACAAGGTGTGGGAGATAAAGGCGTTGAAGAAGAAACCGAAGGAAGAAGAAGCGAGGAAGATTCTGGAGAAAGTGGCGAATCAGGTTCAACCTATTATGACTCGACGCAAATGGCGTGTCAAGCTTCTCTCCGAATTCTGGTAATTTTTTTTAATTAAAAAAAGGGCTCTCTTTCCTCTTTTAATCATCTGATTTCGAAATTGCTTGCAGCCCAACGAATCCAAGGCTATTGGGAGTGAATGTTAATAGAGGCGTTCATGTCAAATTGAGGCTTCGGAGGGTAAACCACGATGGAGATTTCTTATCCTACCACGAGATCCTTGACACTATGCTCCACGAGCTTTGCCACAATGCTCATGGTCCTCACAATGCTAGTTTTTATAAGCTTTGGGATGAACTTCGAAAGGTCCTTTCCTTTGCTTAATCTCATGTTTGATGTTTTTTTTTGTAATGGTAGGATGTTCTCTTTGTTGAATACTAGTCTCATTGTTCAAAAAGCTCATGTTAGCTGCACCACTATGCCTTATTTGTGATAAACCAATTGGTGGAATTGTGATTCTTATGTAGGGGATAGTCATATGCCTTTTTTGAAAGGAAAATGACAATTAGATTTTACTTGCTGCTGCTGCATTACTAATTTTGTCCATTGTCTCAGGAATGTGAGGAGTTGATGTCAAATGGTATCACAGGGACAGGCCAGGGCTTTGATGTTCCTGGCAAGCGCTTGGGTGGCTTTTCTCGTCAGCCTCCCCTCTCTTCTCTTCGCGTAACAGCAGCTAAAGCAGCTGAAAAGAGAGTGCGTGCGGGTAATTTGTTACCCTCAGGACCTCAACGCCTTGGTGGTGATAGCAGCATTATGTCAGATCTTACCCCAATCCAGGCTGCTGCAATGGCTGCTGAAAGGCGTTTACTTGATGACATCTGGTGTGGTTCCCAGTCCGCAGAGGCTTTAGAAGACCAAGAGAATTATAGTGACGCATGTGCGGAACCTGTTGTTTCGGTAAGGTCAGCAAAAAGAAGCAGTAGCTGCTCAAATGCTACCAGTTCATCATGCCCTCCATCTTCCTGGGGATCAGATGTCATTGATTTAACAGAGGAAGAAGCTTCTGAAAGTAGTAGATGTAGTAAAAGAAGTTGCAACCCAGCTGGTGATCAAGGTCCTTCGTCTTCCTCCAAAGATGAACCAATATCTGGTGTTATGAAATCATCAGAAACTTCACCATCCACCAGTTGCAATGAAAACCAAGGCAGAGAAGAAAGTGCAATGTGGGAGTGTGCAGAATGCACCTTATTGAACCCGGTGAGTGAGTCTTGTAAATAATATTATTTCCTCTGAGATTGTTTGCTTTTTTTCGAATTGAAAATTGAAGCTTCCTGCTATCTTTTCCGCAGTTGTTGGCTCCAATATGCGAGCTATGCACTGCGGCAAAGCCAAAGGAAAGAGAAATGAAGAACAAAGTATGGTCTTGCAAGTTCTGCACTCTTGAAAACGAGGTGAATCTGGAGAAATGCGAGGCTTGTGGTCAGTGGAGATACTCGTATGGACAACCATTGTCGACTCGTGCTCCTAATGTCGGCACTTGAGGGAGTTCCTATTGTGTTGTACTCGAAGTGAGGTACTGGGAATGGGTTGGTTCTCGAAGTTTATGAGGGAGTTCATGCTCGTTGGTGAGGTAGGCCTCGAAGTTTGTATGTTGGTTAATATGACTAGTAGATTTTCTTTATCATTGTCCCAGAATGCCAGTCTCAAGTACATGGGAATGGGATGGTTCTTAAGATCTTTTGACTAAGTCCATTATTAATTGTGTGCTGCCTCTTCTCTGCGTTTGGGATGTATCTCTTTCACTCGAATGGAATTTATGGATTTGGCACATGGTAGACTATGTTATATGGCTTTATGAAGAGTTTCAATATCCTTAAAAAGGCGATGTTGTTTCTGCTAGCAGATGGCACCAAAGCAAGAGATTGTGAATGGTTTATGATAAAGAGATGGTCAACAACCACACCATGTATTATAACAAAACAAGACGAAGAAAGAGGCGAAATGTTATTGTGTTAAGATTAAAATATAACAGAAAACACAAATCTAAGCATCACTAGAAGTGTCGAAGTTGTCGATTTTCAAGGGACTGATGTCATCTGCAACTTGGAACCCTCCGACGACTCGGGCAAAGAACACCATTTGTTGCTCCAGTGTGTATTTGATGTTCTCTGCCTGTTAACCAAATTATAAATATGCTTTTGCATTATTACTATAATCATATCTTTAAGACTCGTCATTGTACATCCAAAGTGATCAAAGAAGATGTTTACCTTACGAAAACCGTGTTGTTCTCCTTCGTACTCGACAAGGGCAACAGGCAGACCTTTTTCCTTTAGTGCTTGATAGATTTTACGAGATTGATCCGGTGTTACAACCTGCAACATATACAAAGATGATGAATTCAATGTTCACACACGAGTGATGAAACAAAACAAGAAGCAAGAGTGGCAAATTTAAAAACCTTGTCTTCCAATCCTTGGAAAAGGATAATGGGGCAAGAGAACCTATCGACGAAGTTGATTGGTGACCTCTCATAGAAGTCCTTTTCTTCTCCTACATTTGCGTACGTACTAGAGAATTATGGCAGCTGATCCAAAACAAAATTAAAGCAAATATAAAAGAGCTCTTCGAGGCATTTGACTCACCAACAAGATTGTCGATATAGCGGGATTCAAACTTATGACCTTCTTCTTTCAGCATTTTTAAGTCAGCCACCTGCATTAAAAAAGAAGCCAAAGCAAAATATGAGCTATCTACCTGCTCATAAGGTCTTCAAGCACCAATCACCAATGTATTTGAAGACACAAGTGTAAAATTCCTGTAACGATAATTATAATATAGCGTACTCACCCCGTATAAAGACGCTCCAGCCTTGAAGACATCTCTGAATGCCAATGCTGCAAGAGTTGTGTAACCTCCTGCAGAACCTCCAGATATACAGAGCCGCTTAACATCTGCCTTTCCTGAAGATACCTGCCCAAACCAAACATGTTTTGGAATTTTTGTTTCAACATAAAACAGGCAAAGAAAATGCATACCAAGTACTTAGCACATCCACAACAGTCATCCACGTCAACAATCCCCCACCTCCGTAACAACCGCTCCCGATACTCCCGACCATAACCTTCAAAATAATGCAACATTTTGTCACAATAGACCAACGTTTGTATACATGCTGAGAATGGGACACTGAAAACAGGACGTCTCAAGACAATCTTCTTTCACAAAAATGATATAACTGTAGTACAAACCTGTGCTTCCACCATAATTGACATCAACAAATGCCCACCCTCGGCTTGTCCAGTACTGGATATTCAGGTTTAAGGATCCACGTGATTCAGCAGTAGGGCCTCCTGTAGATTCAGATGGTTGAAATTTTTTTATTAAAGAGGCATGCATAGCTGATTTTGCAATATTAGGATGAACAAGTTTGAACTAAGCAAGTTTGAAAGCATATGCAAATGGGTATATTTGCATACCGTGACTCTTGACTAGCAATGGAGGTTTCTCCTCCATGCTAGCGTTGTAGAGCGGATTGGTTGGAGGATAATAGTAAGCATAAGCGTTTTGACCAGGAACCTCTGTTGGAAATTCAATCAATTCTGGCACGCTGAAGAAAGCCTTGTACTTTAAAACATCGGGGGAAGAAGACCAAACAATCTCAGAACTGAGTGCTTTCGTCTTATGCTGATCCAGTGTTACCTGTTGATAGAAGAAGCTATAAATCTACTGCTATCATCAGACACAATATATCCTCAATTAAAACCTACACTGTGAATCATTTTTTACCTTGGCAACTGATGGTGGTAGAACTGCTGATGCTCCCTCAACATAAAGGCATTGATTACCCAATGTCTGAAAATGGAAGCACAGTTTTTCGTTACTTTTGGATTCAACTGGGAATCAAAGGCACAAACTTGAAAAGGAAAAAAAAACGGATATATTACAATGTTGTCATAATCAGTTAAAGGAATATCAAGCAGAGAACATGAACCCTTCGAATCATCCAAAATGCCAAGATATGACTTTCCTTTCTGCCTGCATTCAGGAACAATAAGTTGTTACCAAAGAGAAACACAATTTTTCGATCACATATAGATTATCAGAGAACGGTTGAAGTACTTAAATTTTAGGTTTGCTCCGTATTACCTATAGCTACATGCAATTATGTTCTTCTCTTCAGAGCACTCGATAATTTCGTAGGAGTTTGTACCGAAAACCCATAACGGTTTTGCAAACTCAGCATCTAGAGGATATACTGAAACAACCTCATTGGTACTTTCAATCTGTGACAAAAAAAAAATCCATGTATTGATCAAAGGCAGACTAGAAAACTAAAATGTAACTATAAATGGCAAATGGAAGAGTTTTTTTATACCCATTTATGTATATTCCAAAATCCGTTCTTTCTGTCAGTTACAAAAAAGAGTTCACCTGCATAATAAAGTCAGAGAGTCACAATCTTGGTTAATTGGCTAGAAGAAGAAAGATGATTGCAACGAGTGATTCCTTTTTATTGTCAGAGACCCTAGTTTAGCCTAAAACTTATGAGAAAGAAATGGAAATGGTAGATCGTTTTCTGCATATAATTTCATGTCAGACAAATACCTCTTGGTGACCACTTGGGCTCAGTGGGAGATTCCACATACTCGGGATCACAACCAGCAACACATACACGTTTATCAATAGTTCTGCAAAAAAAGGTATAGCTCTCTGATTAATAACACAATGCAAGTGTAAAGGAATACAAAAAAGAACTATAAAAGCATGAACATGATCAGCGCTTCAATATAAAGTAATCCATATGCAATGCAAGTGGAAAGTAGCAGATGCTCACCCGGCCTCAGAAATGTAGCCAACCCAGAGCTGTGCTTTATCCCAAGGCATGTTAGGGTGAGTCCATTCAATCCAAGCCAAGCGCTCACAGTTGGGGTCCAATCGTGGAAAGGCATAAAAATCATTGCCACTGACAAGAACTTTAGGTTCTGGATCACCAAAGAGATACATTGCAAGTGTCAATATCAGGGCAAGTAATAATACTTGATCCATCCACAACAAACAAAGTTGGATATATGATGATGATGATTACCATCAAGTGTGTCTCCACTTAAATTGACCTCCACAATGGTTGTAATAGGGTTTGATGTGTCCTGGCGACCATCTACAAAGTCCAGCCAATCGGATCAGTTATAAATCACTGACAAAACCAAACAGTTAAAGGAGCAACGAACGAACCTTCCCTAACAGTAATGTAGCGGTGAAAACGTGAATCAAAGACTCCATCGGCATAAGTAACAGCTGGGGAACCATAATCAGGGGTGATTGGCTTCGGAGATGAATCTGAAAGTAGAACAAGAACAACATTGACAAGTTGCCAATTAAGCAAACTCGAAGAGAGAGAGAGGTGTTGTTATTACCTTTGTGAAGAATGTGTTGAGTGTAGAGGCGCTGATCTTTGTAATTGGAGAAAACAAGTTGATCATCGGAAATCCGGAAAGCACCGCCACCGTACTCTTGAGTTAGAGTCCTCACTGCCAACTCTTTTGGTGTGATATCAATTGCTTCCTTTTCTCCTTCCACCACCAAAACCCCTCTCCTTCAACATTCAAATCAATCAAATTAGTTTTTAATCTGATTGAAATCAAAGTAGGTAGGAAGATAAGATACCCGGATTCGTTGGGCCGAGACTCGAGCCAGACGAGACGGCCGCGGGAATCAACGGCGGTGCCGCCGAGACGCTTCGAAGCTCCGGAAACGATGTCGGCGGTGATCGGGGACTTCCAGGAGCCATAAGGAGCAGTGATTTTCTCTTGAAGAGGAGGGGGAGAAGAAGAAGACGACATGGATGCGAGAGAACGAGATGGCTTGAAGGAGAAGAGATTGAATCTTTGTTTGATGGAAAAAGAAGGAGAAGATGGAGAAAGGAAGAGATGGCGAGCGTTAGAGGACAAGAAGGAAGAGGAAGAAGAAGAAGAAGGGAAACGAGTGAGTGAGGTCAACACTGCCATTTACTTACCAGACTCATCATCATCCTAGAATTTACCAACAGTGAGGCACGTGCTTGGGCTTGGTTTGATATGGGCTTATAATGGTGCCTCCGTTGTTGTTTTTTTGGATTAAAATGGTGGCTCCGTTATGTATATTACACCTCCTTTTTTAACTCCATTTGGCACATCGGATACTATGTTTTAATGGTTTCTGTAGGGATTAAAAGGTGATATATTGTTTCTGCTAGCAGATGGCGCCAAAGCAAGAGAATAGGATCAAGCTTAGAGGACTCATGCAAGCAAGCAGATACCTCACTCCGCTCAATGAAAATCCAAAGATGGGTTCTCAAGTCTCCGCATTACGTCTACAGGGATGCTACATTCTATTTGGAACACAAGCGTAGGATATTAGATATTCTCTACTGATGATGCAACTTGATCGCCCTGCTGGTTTTTGACGTGGCAAACCTAATACTCATAAAACCTAATGAAAAGGAAAGAGTAGGAGGTGATTTTTTTCTTCTTCTTGTTTTCTAATGTCAATGACCCTAAGTTCCAACTAGATAAGATAATTTACTTATTTAACTCATTGGTTTAAAGGAATGTGGATTACCCAAAGTTTATGAGGTACGTACATTGTTTGTCACAAAGATATAAATTCAGATTCTTGTTACTGTTGTTAATAACCACATATATCCTAGAGTATATTCTGACATTTCTTCAATATTCTTTGAGAAGCAAACTAAATAGTAGTGTAGGGATTTTGTGTGTTTCAATAAACTGAAGAGCCACTTCCATTTGAACGGTTGAAGTTGAAATGAAAAACCAAATAATGTATGTGTGGTTGTGGGCAATGAAAAGGAAAGATTAGGATGTGTGATTTTGATTTTTTTTTCCTTGTTGTTTTCTGATGCCAAAGACCCTTAAATTCCAACTAGATAAGATATTTTAACTCATCGGTTTACAGAATATGGATTCTTACACAACCAATATTTTGTCACATTATACCATGTGTCAAAGCACCATTTAGACGCAATTGACAATAATGATAATATAACGTTTCTCTATACTCTTAAGTTTAATAACCAGTCAGTTGATTTTTCCTTACAATTTGGAGTTTCCAATATTGACTAGTGAATATATGTAACCATAATAATGGTCTTTCTAACCTTTTTCTTTGTGAACTAGCTTTTCATGTGTGCTATAAAATATAAATCATACTATAACTGTAGATTTTCTTGCGTGAGTAAAATACTATCAAATTTTGTAGTATACTCTAACCACACTTGAAACCTGTCAGTGTAAAACCAAAATTTTGTGTAAAAGAACTGCTCACTAGTATGATACTATCAACACTGAAAATAAAAGCAATAAGACTGTTAATCAAATTAATCAGATCCTAATTGTAAAAATGAGAAATATGATTAGATTCAGTCTTCTTGCTTGAAAGAATAAAATGATTAGATTCAGCCATCCAGGTAACCTTGAAGAATCAATGGAGACTTTAGACAAACACAGACATATATGTCATTACAAACGTCACCGTTCTTCTTGTTTTACTTTTCTACAAATAATATTTTATGTTATTTTTCTCAGCTTTACAAAACTGGGTCCAAATCATTAATTTTTGTTTTCTCAATAATTAGATAAATTCAAAATTTAATAGTATATACAAATACTAGTGTTAGTTATTTTGATTGTTGCTTTGAACTACTTATAGAAATAAAATAAAGAACAATTTAGGAGCTCGATTATATTGATTAAAAAGTAGGTGGCACAATAAATATGCGAGACTGATGAACATTAAAGAGTATCTCCAATATAAAACTTTATTTTTTTCTAAAATGGAGTAAATAGAATATAAAGTAAAAATGTTCAAATCCTACTTCCATTTCGTACTCCATAACAGAGTTAAGAACAAAAAATAGATTACTCCATTTTTGGAGTAAATTTCATTATGGATTGAGAAATAGAGTATAGTTTACTCCATACTCCATTTTACTCCATCTTGGAAAAATAAAATAAAATAAAGAAGTCTTTAAATGGTGTAGATAAAGTTAACCAGGTTAATATTACCGCGAACCAATAAAATTTACAAAATGTGTCTTTTGTGTTGCTTGTCGTCTTAGTTAACAACTTTTTTACTATAATACAAAATCACTAGATAAAAGATTATAATTCACTAGAGCCGCTATATTTGAGGCATAGTGATATCAATGTCCAAAAAATCGTTAGATGGTAACTCTTCGTTTGTTTGTAAAGGATGAACGCCTAGACGAATTTTCTGAAAGTTAGGTGGAGACTAATTGTTAATAAATTATTAATTTATTTATTTTTATATTTTCAATTATATTATATATTTTAGTTTTAAGTTTAATTATATAATTATTTTGATGAATTAAATTATATACAAAGAAAAAATAAGACTAGTTTGTGAATTTTCATTAACATTATTGTTTGATTTAAGAGATTTGGATCAATTTATAACGATTTTAACCAACTTAAACTGTTTTTAACCAATTTAGAAATTTTAAAAAAATTTAAATAGTATAAATCGAATTTTGAAAAAATCGTTTTAGCTATAACTGATTTGTTGTTTAAGTGGGCGCCAACGCTCCGCCTAAATTGATTTTTAGAACATGGAGTGATATAGTTTGCAACACATGATAGAGATCAAAATCCTTTTGGTGTGTCAATTTCTTTTATGATATTGTCATCTGTTGTTTAAAATTGGCTATGATACTATTTTAGTTTTATCAGTAGAACTAAACATAGAGTATGCAAGCATGTACTGTGTGAGATTTGTCAAAGAGTCTATGCATAGGTGCGTCGTTTGTGTATATTTGGTAAACGTGTAGCATGTGGAAGGTGAGTAGCGGGGCTGTTCAATACGGTAAAACCGAACCGAACCGAAATAGACAATATGGTTTGGTTTTGGTATATACCATATAAACCGAATGGATATAATTTTATAAAAACCGTAGGATTTGGATATGGTTTGGTATATAACCGATTAAACCGAATAAACCGAACAAAACCGATTAAAAGTAGAAACATGTAAATATATATTTATTTTATAACAATACATGAAAATATATTTGTTACATAAGTTAAATTTGTGTTAATAACTATTACCATAATTTTATAATAATAAAAAACCATAATTTGTAAAACACTTGAACTATAATTAAATAACAATACATCGCAATTCAGACATCTTATTTTCTAAGTCTTTTTTTGATCTTTTTGATTTATTTTAGTCTTCACTAAATTAATATGAAGATTATAAATTTGATGGACAATAATTAATGAAAAATTTCAATTGAAAAAGCATGACTTTAATGAACACTAAATATGAACGAGTGGAAAAACTTTTATTTCATGTTTATATTTTGTTTCATATTTTTATTTTCAAAATTTTAAGCTTTGATTTTAGTTATAAATTTGATTATTTTATTTTATGGTAGAAGCATTTTTATTTTTTTGTTCATTTATTTGAACATGTAATATATTTTTAATAAATTACTGTGTTGACAATATGACTCTAAAATTTATATAATATGATCTCAAACAAAATAATTATGTTTTTTGGTATAAAACCGAATAAACCGAAAACCGGCGGTATATAAACCGAACCGAACCGAAGTAAATATGGATTTAGAATGGTAGTTATATTTTACTAACCGAAATACCGAAAACCGAAAAAAATCGAACCGAAACCGAACCGATATCCGGATTGAACACCCCTAGTGAGTAGTGTAGATTTATGATTATGGTGATGATACTATAATGACCGTCACGTTATTACTTTTCATGTATATTCTCTTACAAATTTACCCATACAAAAAAAAAGAAAGAAAGAAAGGGAAGTAGTGAACATGTTCTCGTCTATATAAGGTCTCTGTTTATCTTCTTCTCCACACAACCATTCGCTCTCTCTCTCTCTGCCTTTCCTGCAATCAAATATTCAAATGGCACCCTGCATCGACACTTCCAGAAGCACCGGAAAAGCCCTTCTTTGTCAAGACGATGATTCTCGCTTCCATTACATAAATCTCTTCCCTGGTCGAATTTCACGATCACCCATCACAATCTGTAAAGCAAAACTGAGATTGATAAACTATTGACTTGGTATTAACGTGAGCAAAGGCTCTTCTTAAATACAACATAGCGATGCCTTGATACGCAAGCTATTTGGACTTATCTCTAATATATTACATGTAGATAAACACAACTTTGAAGTTAATCCATAACGTAGGGATTATCTCCCTAATACTCCCCCTCAAGTTGGAGAGTGAAGGTCCTTAACGCCCAACTTGGAAGACAAGTATTCAAACTGAGGGCGCCCAAGAGCTTTAGTAAGAACATCGGCAATCTGATCTTTGGAGTGGACATACGTTGTAGAAATGACACCGGCTAGTACAGCATCACGCACACTGTGACAGTCACGTTCCAAATGTTTTGTGCGTTCATGAAACACCGGATTTGCCGCAATGTGCATAGCAGCCTTATTATCACAGTAGAACGGAACTGGTTTGGTAATAGGAACACCGAGATCCTTGGAGATATTGATCACCCACTTGATTTCCTTTGTAGCGGACCCCATAGCTCTGTATTCAGCTTCAGCGGAAGAAAGGGACACAGTATCTTGCTTCTTTGTTTTCCAACATATCGGTGAACCACCAAGAAAAACTACATAAGCACTCAAGGAACGTCGAGAAGTAGAGCAGTTACTCCAATCTGCATCTACATACATAGAAATGTCCAGGTCGGGTGCTGAGGAAAGTAGAATGCCCTGTCCTGGACAGCCTTTAAGAAACTTCACAACTCGGATAGCTGCATGCCAGTGATCTTCACGGGGTGCTTTCATAAATTGAGACAATAAGTGAATTGCATAACACAACTCTGGACGGGTATTGGCAAGATATACAAGCCGTCCCACAAGTCTTCTGTATTGTTTTGGATCGGATAACAATGGACTCTTGTCTGCTGCAAGGTGATGATTCTGTTCCACTGGTGTGGCGACAGGTCGTGCATTGGTTAGTCCAACATCAGCAATGAGGTCAAGAGTATATTTTCGTTGAGAGAGCACCATTCCTTCTTCAGAGCGGGCGACTTCAATGCCAAGAAAGTAACGAAGCTTTCCCAGATCCTTCATTTTAAAACACTGACTCAAGTATGTTTTGAATTTGGACATAAGTTCCATAGAGTTGGATGCAATAATGAGATCATCAACGTAGATAAGCACCCGAACTTCTTTGTCTCCTTTCGTATAAGAGAACAGAGAGTAGTCATAATAAGATTGCACAAAACCAAACTTGATAAGTGCAGAGGAGAGCTTAGAGAACCAGCACCTTGGTGCTTGACGTAAACCATAAATGGATTTGTTTAGACGACAAACTTTGGTAGGATCAGAATGCGTGAACCCTGGAGGAAGCCTCATGTACACTTCGTCTTTCAAGTCTCCATGAAGAAACGCATTGTAAACGTCCATTTGATGGACTTCCCACCCTTTTGCAGTGGCCAAGCGAAGGAGGAAGCGAACTGTATTCATCTTAACCACCGGAGCAAAAGTTTCTTTAAAATCATCACCTTCTTTTTGATTGTTTCCGCAAGCTACTAATCGAGACTTATGGCGGCGTATTGTGCCGTCAGGATTGTACTTATCACGATAAATCCACATGCATGGAATAGCTTTCTTTCCTGGTGGAAGAGAAGCAATGTCCCACGTCCCATTCTCCTCTTGAGCAACCATCTCCTCTTTCATTGAATCGCACCAGACTTTATGCTTGATTGCCTCAGAATAACTTTTAGGTGTAGTAGAGGCAGTGATCGCAGCTAAGAAGGCTTGATGCGTTTCTGAAAATTTAAGATTAGTAATATAATTACTGATGGGATAAATGATTTTACCTTGGACTATTTCAGAGGAGGACGATGAGGAGCAGATGAGATCGAGATGGGGTTCTTTAGTATCGGCGAGACACTGAACATTGTGAGATATGTAGTCTTGAAACTTAGCAGGTGGAGCTCTGTTCCTGTGGCCACGCCCTAAAGTTTCAGCTATGACTGGAGTGTCTGAAGATTCCAAGGGAGCTGATACATGTTCTGCCTCGGGACTGACTGTTGTAGACTGATTTATTTGTTCACTAGACGGTTCCGCAGATGATGCAGAGTGTTCTGTTTCAGATGGAACTGACTGTTCTGGTGGAGATGAGGAAGGAAGAACCGGAGACGACTGAGGTAAGATTGGTTCATCGTTACTCCCCCTTTCGACTGTAACTGATAGTTCTTGTACTTGCCAGTCATCATCGGACGACAAAGATAGAACTGGATAAGTTTTACTTGGCTTGTTCACGCTGACCATAGAAGCAGCAAATGGAAACTCGTTCTCATGGAAAATAACATCACGAGAGATCAGAAATTCTTTCTTGTCAAGATCATACACCTTCCATCCTTTTTGATTGCACGGATAGCCTACAAAAATACATCGGCGGCTTCGAGCGCTGAATTTATCCTTGTCTCGAGCTCGATGATGTACAAAGCACAAGCAGCCAAAAATTTTGAGCTGATCATACAACGGTTTCGTTGTATACAAAACTTCAAATGGAGACTGATTGTTGAGAACAGCCGTAGGTGTTCTGTTAATCAGATAAGCTGCGGTTAGAATAGCTTCTCCCCAAAACTTTATAGGTAAACTTGCTTGAAATAACAAAGCACGTGATACGTTCAGAATATGTCTGTGCTTCCTTTCAACACGACCATTTTGCTGTGGAGTAGCAACACAGGATGTCTGATGTACAATTCCACTTTCTCGAAAGAATTGAGCCATGCAAGTAAACTCAGTACCGTTGTCGCTTCTAACTGTTTTGACTTGTTTGGAGAATTGTCTCTCAGCCATTGCACAGAAGTTTCGAAGTATAGTCTTGACCTCAGATTTCTCAAGAAGCAAGTAAGTCCAGACTGTACGTGAGAAGTCATCTACTACAGTAAGAAAATATGAAGCTCCAGAGGAAGAACGTGTACGATATGGACCCCATACATCGCAGTGAATAAGTTGAAAACATTCCGTAGTTTTATTCAAGCTTTCATAAAAAATCTCTCGAGTCTGCTTAGCTCGAAAACAAACATCACAAGGACTGTGATGAGCAGATTTATTTGAATCAAACGACAAAGGTAATGAAGATAACACTGAAAACGAAGGATGTCCCAGCCTTTGATGCCACTGAAGCCGACCATCTGAACCAACATTTGAGCCAGCAACATGAACTCTCGCAGCCATTACATCCTTGAAGAAATAAACCCCATCTCGTTCTTCACCTGCTCCAATCAGGGTCCTCGTGAAACGATCCTGTAAAATCAATAAGGTATCGGTCAGTACAGCAAAGCACTTTTCTTGTTTGAGTAACTTAGAGACCGAAATCAAAGAGCAGTTGAGATGAGGCACAAATAGGACATTCGAAAGAATGATATTGTGTGAAATTCGAAAGTTGCCAAGATGTGTGGCATAAGTTCGATTTCCATCTGCGAATCCAACCGGACATGGTGGAATCGGAGTAACATTATCCAGAAATGTGAGCTCTCCAGTCATATGATGCGAGGCTCCAGTGTCTAGAATAAGATCTCCATAACGTTTCTTACCAGTTAAACTTTCAGAAGGTTTGGACTGTTCATTGAGTAACTGAGTAAGCGCTTTCCATTGATCTTCAGTGAACGCTGGAAAAGTGGAGGAATTAGAGGAGGTGGCGTGAGCGTTACGAGCTCCATTGTTTTTACTCTGATCAGACACAGACGCTCCGCGTCCACGACCACGAGCTGATCTGGTATCTCTTGGTGGAGACCGTTCTTCCCACCAGTCTGGAAAACCCACCAGCTGCCAACAATTAGACTTGTCATGTCCTTTGCGTCCACAATGACTACATTGACTTCGTTTTGTAGGTCCTGAACTGCTGGTTGTTTCAGAAGATTCTTTCTTTGCAACAAAACCAACTGCACTCTGTTGCGTCTCCCTGTCTTTTGCAGATGTGAGACGTTGTTCTTCACGAATAACCTTGGCATAAGCTTCGCCAAGATCAACCGGAGAGTCGCTGGCAATAATTCCTTGACAAACTCCTCCAAAACGAGCCTCATCCAAGCCCATTAAGAATTGATGAACTTTCTCTTCTTCTCGTTCTGTTTCATAAATTGCGGCTGCACTGCAACTGCAAGGCGGAAGTGGTTTGTACATATCTAACTCTTCCCAGAGTTTCGCTAAGCGGCCATAATAGTCCATGACAGATTGTCCATCTTGACGACACCGAGCTAACTGCTCCTTGAGAAAGTGGACTTGAACTTTATTGCCAACAGAGAACCTTTTCTTCAAGTTATCCCAAAGCTTGTGAGAGTCTGAGATAAAAGTAACTGTTGATCGAACGCGTGCCTCAATAGAAGAACGAATCCAACCTACAATCATCGAGTTAACAGAGGACCAAAGTTCGAAATTTGAATCAGTAATAGATGGTTTTGGTATTGTTCCATCAATGAATCCCAACTTTCGTTTTGCCCTCAACGCATTGATCAACTCCGTAGACCATTCATTGTAATTATCACCAGTGAACATCACAGATGTGATAAGCGCTCCAGGATTGTCTGAAGCAAACAACGAGAACGGAGATGTCGACTTTGAATTTGTAACAGGCAACTCCACTGGAGCACTGCTGCTTTTAGTAACAGAAGAATCATCGTCACCAGCCATCGACTTGATGTGCTAGAGATCTAAAAAAAATTTTAGGTTGCAGGATTGAATTGCTCTGATACCATGTAAAGCAAAACTGAGATTGATAAACTATTGACTTGGTATTAACGTGAGCAAAGGCTCTTCTTAAATACAACATAGCGATGCCTTGATACGCAAGCTATTTGGACTTATCTCTAATATATTACATGTAGATAAACACAACTTTGAAGTTAATCCATAACGTAGGGATTATCTCCCTAATACAATCACAAGCTCTCTGGTTCCAGATTTTGATCGAGACGATGGTGATGTCTGGGTTAAGATGCTTGACGAAGCTAAATCCGACGTCGAGCAAGAACCGGTTTTGTCAAGCTACTATCACTCTTCCATTACATCGCACCGATCGTTATCTTCCGCTTTGGCGAACATTCTCTCGGTAAAGCTCAGCACTTTAGCCTTACCAAGCAACACCCTCTTCGAACTCTTCATCAGCGTCTTGGAAGAAAGCCCAGAGATGATCGAATCGGCGAAACAAGACCTGTTAGCAGCAAAGGAAAGAGACCCAGCTTGCGTTAGCTACGTCCACTGCTTCCTAAGCTTCAAAGGCTTTCTCGCTTGTCAAGCTCATCGCATCGCTCACAAGCTCTGGGCCCAAGACAGAAAGATCCTCGCTTTGCTCATCCAAAACAGAGTATCCGAAGCTTTCGCCGTCGATATCCATCCCGGAGCTAAGATCGGGAAAGGGGTGTTGTTAGATCACGCGACGGCCGTGGTGATCGGAGAGACTGCGGTGGTTGGAGACAACGTTTCGATTCTCCACGGCGTGACGCTCGGAGGAACAGGGAAGCAGTGCGGCGATCGGCATCCGAAGATCGGTGACGGAGTCTTGATCGGAGCTGGGACTTGTGTTTTGGGGAACATAACAATCGGTGAGGGAGCTAAGGTTGGATCGGGGTCGGTGGTGCTTAAGGACGTGCCGCCGCACACGACGGCGGTGGGAAACCCGGCGAGATTGATCGGTGGGAAAGAGAATCCGAAAAGGCTTGATAAGATACCCGGTTTGAGCATGGACCAGACATCGTACTTAACCGAGTGGTCTGATTATGTCATCTAAAACAGAAACAAAACAAAAGGTGTAATTATTGTCTTCGCGGCGTGTTATCTAATCCACGTGTAAAGTAAATATAAATCAAAGTAAAAAAACAATTACTTTTTTTGTACTGGGTTAAGGTACAATTACTCTGATTTGCAAACAAACTACTACATTTTTGTACTGGGTTAAGGTACCAATTAAACAGTTAACCAAGAAATTGAACCGGTTCGCCTATGCATCACGGAGTCGAAAGCTAAAACCTTTCTCCGCTTTGCCTTTGCACTTTCTCCTAGGCATATGGCAGCACTTCACAGGTTCTTAACGTTATTAGAGAACAAGGTTTAATCTGAGCTGCTCTTCTCCATGGCTGAGACCTCGACCTCCATTACCATGGATAAACCATATCGTTGATTTAAGTAATGCCAATGATGATAAGTTGATGGATTTGTTCTGAAATGTGGATGTGTTTTGTCTTCACTTAAAGTGCGTGAGTTAGCTGAAAAGGAGCCTGTAAATGCTGCTGCAGTGATTTTACCAGATTCTTGACTATCATACTCATTGAAACAACCTATTGCTTTATTTTTCTTTACTAGTTGGAATGTTGTTTTCATCTTTGGGTATATCCCAAAGACTGGTGAAGACTAGAGGTATGTCAGACATCACTTCCCTTTGCACCATATTCTTATCCCTTTTTTGTGTGGACAGATAGTAGGCAGGGAACGCCAGAAAAGTGAGTGCAGTCCGGTTTGAAAGAGTTAAATGATATGAATAGGAGTTTCAGAGGCACGCGATGTAAGAAACATGGTTCCCAAATTCGTGAGAAAATGGAGCAGTGAGGAAGATCCTCTGAGGGGGTAACCAGCATGCTCTGATGAACATTTAATTCCTGAAAATGAAAGTATGAAAACAGAGTAATGATCATTGCTCCTGTTTTGGAGTAATGGTTTTATGCTCTTTCTCACTGTTTAACATAGTTAGCTTCTTTAGCATCTCATTCAAGAGTATGAAAACATTAAGTTATGTATTTTCACCGTTATTGCGGTCATAGTGGATGTAGTAGTCTCACAAGATGCAATGAGTAAGCTAAATATAAGCTCCATAGGTCTTTCCTCATTCACCATATCACCTTCTTTCTTCACCTCATCTATCATTATATATCTCCATGAAGTCTCCATATCTTTAATTCATTTGATGATGCTTCTTCTCTCCTCTCTTCAAACGTTTTATTTTTTCATCTTCATCACATTTCGGCGTGTGCCTTTTAGCTGGAAAAAATGGATGCCAAGTGCAAATAACTAGACAAATCCTAATATGGACCAAAGATATTACCATAAGACCAATGTAGAGAGCCTTCCAAAAACAAGGATCAAAAGGAGACTTAACTAAATAAAAAAAACTGAAATCTCTAAAGTTTACTACAGGGTTATTTTTTTTTCTCAAGTTTGATGTCACTTTGTGATAATTTCTTCTAGTATCAACTGCAATACAATAAAAATATAAACCCCAATCAAACACAGAGAAGTGAGTAAGATAGATGTTTGACCACTTCATTTTATTGAGTTAGGGTTCATTATATCCTTCCGATGGTATCTTTGACCTCAAAGACCCTTTGGGAGGAGCTAGTTAGATTCTAGATGCTCTCGTGTTGTTAGGTCGATTTTGTGTATGAATCTTTCCTTTAAACACTCTGGGACCGAGGAGCTGCAGAGCAATCTGTCTCATGTACCTGTGGAAGTCCTTGCCTGCTTGAATAACATGTTATCCTTCCCAAAGATTCTAACAAGAGCTTCTGGATAACTCTTGATGAAACACTCGTTGTCTTGATTGAAAATCTCAAAATTCACTGTCAGGACTGTCGAAACAATAGTCTTGGAGCCGAGGACGCTCGTCCGGAACAATGAACCGTGTCTGAAGCACAAACCAGAGAGAAGAAAGAAGAGATATGAGGCGGAATATTGACACCTGTAAAAACCAACTTTGACATTCTTTTCTTGGCAAATGGAGGGGATATCTCGTCGAAACTTACAAGACAAACTAATACATACTAATAAAATAAAATAAAATACATAACTTAAGATACAAGTTTTGATTCATTTTCTGCTTTGTTTTTCTTAGTTGTGCATAAAATTTAAAGTTACAAAAATTAGTAGACCAAATATAAGATCTTGACAACTAGTAAAGCTATAAAGCTATAAAGTAAGAAAAAAAAGCTATAAAGTAAAATACACAACTTAAGATACAAGTTTTGATTCATTTTCTGCTTTGTTTTTCTTTGTTTTTTTTTTTTTTTTTAATTATTAATCAGCTATTAGTAAACATTGATTTTGTTCACAAGTTCTGCTGGGAGCAGTACCCTTGGCCCTTGGCTGTACAATCAATTATTCCATCATGTTCATTGGTATTGATGTCTTATATAGTATTTTTGTTTAATAGTTACACCGAAAGAAAGAACACGAGTTCGCCCTAGCCTCCCAGGCACGAAGTTCAAGACTCATCCAAGATCTATGTTCTCCGGCGCCGGCGACGCGTGTTCCCGCCGGTGCTGGGCCTCTTCGCTATTGCTGTTCACCGTACCCATTCTCTGCTTCATGGTTCACTGCTCCGTCTATCTGTTACCTGTTCGATTTCGGTGGAATCTCAAAGGAAGAAGATCTCGACTGACGCTACGACGAAGACGACTCTTCGTTGTGCTGCTCCCGACGATTCTTCTCCTCCGTTTGGTCCCTCCTCCAGCAATGAGTCGAGAGGGTTCTTGATGTGCCGCAGACCACGGATCATTGCATGGAACCAGCTCAGCATGGAGTTCAGGACGTTCTGAACATTTCAACCAAGGTTCATGTTTTTCACCGTGCCATACTTAACTTGGGTCGAGCCAAACTTAGCTTGGGTGGTGAAGAAACCAAAGACGGACATGCATTCTCATCCGGCAGACCATCCGGACAGTCCCGCAAGCGTCCTTATCTTTACCCCGTGCATCCATCTGGTTCGGATGAATCTAGACATCTTGACTGGTCTTCTCCGTTTTCCGTGCCTTGACCAGATCTAGTCTTCTCTATTTTCCGTGCCATGACCAGATCTAGTCTTCTCCATTTTCCGTGCCTTGACTAGATCTAGTCAAATTTATATTAACTATGCATTGTTTTCCCACATTTTCTTTTATTGTCTTTGACTACAAAACACTATAAATATGTAGTCCCTTTGATGAATAAAACCAGTTCAGTTTTGGTTGTTTATTTCGTTTCTTCTCTGAGTGAGAGAGAGAGTTCTTTAGCTAGTTCATCGGTTTGAACCGGCTTGTTGATTTGGTGGTCAGCCAATCATCTTTGTGTGTTGTTTGGTGGTTAGCCAACACATTCATTATTTCTTTGGTGGTTAGCCTTAGATCGTGGGTATATCAAGAGCCATTCCGCATCTCTTGACGATCCTTTCAATCCATTTCAGTTCCAGAAGTGCCAATTGCCTTCTCGGTTCATATCCAACACCCAGCTAAAGTGATCCTTCCCGATTTTGGTTCTATCAAGTGGTATCAGAGCCACTTTGGCTGGTTTGTTTTCATTCTTCTTATCATCTTCTCATATCTTCATCATTTTTCTTTTCTTATTTCTTTTTGGATCCGGGCTGTTCCTTTACTCCCTTGTGATCGCCAGTTATTAAAAAAAAAAAAAGAGAAAAAAAAAATTGATCAAAAAAAGAAAAAAAGTAAAAATTTTGGCTTGAATCACTTCTGAAGAGAAATCCAGGGGGAGTGGTGGAAGAGAAACCCTGCTGGCTGAAGAGAAACCCAGCCTTAGGACAGTTAAGGCGGATCCACACAAAAATCTCTTCATTGTTCTTTCTCTTTTCTTTTTCCCACAAAGTTTGTTTTGGGTTTTGATTACTGAATTTTGACAGCCTATCATCCTTTGAACCAGTGAAAGAACTCTGAGTGACCATATAAAAATCGTGAGCTAAACACTCGAGAGTGTGAGGATTTTTATTTGCTAACTTTGTTAAGTGTTTCAGGATGTTTGGACTTCTCAAGAAATCAAAACCACAACAAGACGTCTACTTTTCCTTTAAAACTGTTTTTGAAAAGGAGCAATTGATTTTTGATAAGAAACAGTTTGCTTCTAATGGGTTTGACTTTGTGCAGAAACAAAAGAAGAGACAAAACAGGTGCGATGATGAGAAGTGGGTCAGAAGTGGTGATCGTCCCTTCTCCAAAGCCAAGAGAAGCAACCGTGTTGTGCCTGATCAGAACGAGCTTCAGACTTATACCAGCTTGGAAAAGATGTTGCATAAGGCGATTCATGTTGTCCGGCAACTCAAAAAGAAGGGAAACAACAACACTTCTTCTGCACCAAAACAGCAAAGTAATTCTTTTTCTCTTTCAAATTCTGATTTGAAAACTAATGTGTTGTCTTCTGATAAAAGCAAGGCTGTGAAAACCACAAGCAAGGCTCTTTCTACCAGGTGCTTCAAATGCCATAGGGTCGGTCATTATGCAAACAAGTGCCAAAAACAGAAATCGTTGGTGACTTTGGAAAAAGTTGAAACCGAGCCAGAAAAGGAAGACCTTTTACCAATTTTCGATGACTATGCACATGAACCGAAGGAAGGGTCAGGTGGAGAGCAAAATTGTGGTCATAGAGAAGGATCTTCTTCCATTCACAAACCGGACCAAACTCAAGGTGAGCAACGTTCTGAATATGGTTCTTTTGCTTATAATCCTTTTCCTTTTAATGTTTCAGATTTGAGGACAAATCTTTTTGAAGAGGAAGGGAATGATGTGCCGCAGACCACGGATCATTGCATGGAACCAGCTCAGCATGGAGTTCAGGACGTTCTGAACATTTCAACCAAGGTTCATGTTTTTCACCGTGCCATACTTAACTTGGGTCGAGCCAGACTTAGCTTGGGTGGTGAAGAAACCAAAGACGGACATGCATTCTCATCCGGCAGACCATCCGGACAGCCCGCAAGCGTCCTTATCTTTACCCCGTGCATCCATCTGGTTCGGATGAATCTAGACATCTTGACTGGTCTTCTCCGTTTTTCGTGCCTTGACCAGATCTAGTCTTCTCTATTTTCCGTGCCATGACCAGATCTAGTCTTCTCCATTTTCCGTGCCTTGACTAGATCTAGTCAAATTTATATTTCCTATGCATTGTTTTCCCACATTTTCTTTTATTGTCTTTGACTACAAAACACTATAAATATGTAGTCCCTTTGATGAATAAAACCAGTTCAGTTTTGGTTGTTTATTTCGTTTCTTCTCTGAGTGAGAGAGAGAGTTCTTTAGCTAGTTCATCGGTTTGAACCGGCTTGTTGATTTGGTAGTCAGCCAATCATCTTTGTGTGTTGTTTGGTGGTTAGCCAACACATTCATTATTTCTTTGGTGGTTAGCCTTAGATCGTGGGTATATCAAGAGCCATTCCGCATCTCTTGACGATCCTTTCAATCCATTTCAGTTCCAGAAGTGCCAATTGCCTTCTCGGTTCATATCCAACACCCAGCTAAAGTGATCCTTCCCGATTTTGGTTCTATCATTTCTCTCACCGCCGCTTTGTTCTGGTCCTCGGGTTCAGATCCCGTCGTACCCTCCTCTGGCTGCCGTAGGACAAGAGACGGTGTCGTTTCTGTCAAAATCGTTCAACCGTTTATGGAGTTGCGTTCTAAATCGACGAGCTCAACCTCTCCATCTCCGGGGAGGCTTGAGTCCAACAAGCCACCGTGTGGTGCTCCTCCTCATATAACCGGCACCAGATCCAAACACATCACAAGTTCAGATCCGAATCTCTTCGATAATGCTTCAGTCTCTCTATCATTTAAAGTGATTCTGCTCCGGCATAGCTCTTTCGGCGACCACTCTTTCGGCGCCGATGAACGGACTGCCTCTTGGTCCGTACTGACAAGGCTTGGTGAGCTGATGCTCCCTTATGCTTGGGCATGTCCCATGTGTGCAAATGACCAAGTCAGCCCAAGAAGCTACCTACCAGAACCCAATTATCTAGAAGAAAACGTGACACAGTTCCTAATGGAGGATGGTGATTGGTTTAGCTTCTCAGAGATTTCCAGTGGGATCTCTCCCTGTTATATATTGACATATCTCTTCTTTGGGAAGAATTTACCGGTGGGTTCACCGGACACGACTCTGTTTCGATTATCCTCCTCTTCTGAGGCCACATTTTTACCACCATATCCTCTTCCAGTGGCAAGGGGTGTTTTCGCGGGCTTGTTCCCGAATGCTTGCTTCAGTTCCTTCATCGTCTTGTCATCTTGCGGAGCGGTCTCTACAGGACCTGAAGATGCAAGCAAAATTACTTCGGTGATTTTCGTAGATGGGGTCTGGACCTCAACGTCACATTATGTGACTATTCTCAAGCTATTTGACTTTGTCGTGAAAGCTCCCCCGACGCATTCAAGCATCCTCTCGAATTCGCTGTCATCTCCATGTGAAGACCTATCTTATCTAGCTTATTTATCTGTGTTTGGTTATGCTTATTGCCTAAGAGGATGGATAATTCCCTCATGTTATTGTATTGAAGAAGTTTGAGTATGAATGAAATTAAGTTTGTGTTCAAAAAAAAAAAAAGTTACACCGAAAGAAATGAACTATCTGATGAAATTCATATGTATAATAATGTCTCAAGTGGTATTTTACATGAGTTGTAACAAGAGTGAGGGAAATGTTTGTACAATCAGACACGCACCCTTGAAGAATAGTTCCAATCATGAATATGAATATAGCAATAATGACTCTCACACTACTACACTCGACCATCGTCATCAATTCCAAGCAGTGCTTGGAATGGCAATGTTGGTCAAGAGGCTCTCGGAGCTCCCTTCCCCGTAACTTTGTGATTCCTTGACCTCAATGCCTCCATCGTTCTTAGTGAGCTGGCTGAGTAGAGCTTTGAGGACCATCTGATCTGATGAACTGAACGAATCTAGCCCTGGGAGCATGGCGGGGGATGAACCACCAGTGAACAAGGGGATAGGGTTCTTGCAAGGAGTCTCGAGTTCAGAGACTGAGTCGGTTAGGTTTGAGTGTATGGTTTGGTTCTGTGACAAATTGGAGAAGCAGGGCACTTGCTCATTGGTGAAGAAGTGCTGATCATGACCGAGGTAAGAAGAGGGTTCTTGGTCAAAGTTGATGTAAGAATCCATCAGTGGAGGAAGAGAAGCGGAGACTGTCTCGTCAAAACAGCTTCCCATGTTGTCTCCTTGTGTGTTCTTGTGGAACACTCTACACAGGACCCAGTCTTCCTCCTGTACCTCTGGAGAGTTCAGAGTAGGAGGATCAAAGGAACCCTGGAGACGAAACTCGTGCATGACCCAATCAGTTTTACGACCACGGGGAGCTCGACCTTGATAAAACACCAATGTCTTCCTCATCCCAACAAGCTTGCCCTTTCTTAGAATGGCTCTGTCTTTCCCTGTGGCTTTCCAATATCCGGTGGCCGTTGCTCTGTTTGTTCTCAGCCCAGTCGCGTATTTCCTATCTCTCTGGCTGTAGAAATACCAATCCTTGCCACCCACGCATGCCGTTTCTGATCATTTGAAACATACAACCAAAACATTTTTTTAACTTTATATTCTGTTTTCTTGTTTTTAGCTTGTTAAAACATAAGTACAAAACTCAGTACATCAGTGACAACAAAAAACAATGATTAGAACATTTTTATTCGAACAAGAAAATTATTAATATGTAGTGCAATTTATTATTTAATTTTGTAAAAATGAATCAATACTAAAGGACAATTTATTATTTAATTTTGTAAATATGAACCAATACTAAAGGACAATTTAACCAATTTATTTGTTTCATAAAATCTTCATGTGCTTTTCAAATATTTATTTCAGAACTTATTTTTTATCTTATTTTTTATTCGGAGATACTTTTTTAATAAAATGCTTTTAATGTTGATTTTTTGAAAAGACGTATATACAGGTTTGATTAAATAAAATATTTCAATGAGACCCTATATTTATTTTTATAAAATGAGAATAAAATATTATATAGGTTCATGTTGTTATATTTTAGATATAAATAAATTTAATACTAAAAATAAAAATAAAATATCATTATTATTTTTAGAATATTATTATATTTAAAACATAAAATTTTGTTTTTCTTATTTTCTATGATTATTTTAGATGTTTTTTTTATATTAAGAAAACTATAACAATAACTGTATGTATAGGATCCGTAGTTAAAAGTATTGATCATGTATATTTATTTGAATAAAACATGTAGCAGGTTATGCATAATTATCTAACGTTATAAAACCATGTATTAGGTTATTTACTGATGTAGTATTTACAAAATAAATAAATAAATAAATATATATATAAACATCCGTCAACATTTTATATATTAAAACAGAAATCACAATTTTGATTCATGTATGATTTATTTTAAAATGGACATAATAGACATATTTTTAGAAAGTCATGTTATATTTAATATCTAATCTTATCATTTAAATTTTGGGACTACCAGAAATTTTATTGGGCTATCAATAATTGGATTTAAACAATAAATGATCCATTGGATTTATAGATAGTATAAATTAAATAGATATAATTTAATGTTGTAATACTATACTTCTATCTGCTAAATATTTAAATATTTGTCGATGTTAATTTTTAAAATTATAAAGATTTTTTTTAAATAATAAAAATCATATTATCTAAAAATTATTAATCTTTACTACCTTAAACCAATGAAAACAAATTTTAAACTATATAGTTTATTTTAAAAATAAAAAAAAACAAATATTTAATTATTTACTCGATAATATAAATCTATAAAGCGAAAAATTTACTCTTTTTTTTAACTTTCTAAATTTATGAAATGTTACAATATCTTTGAATATGACAATAAAACAATATTTTACTAATTTTTATATATATAGTTACAATTTTAATAATGAAATAATAATCTAAGAATATATATAGAAAAAGATGCAAATACATGTGAAAGTTTGAAATAATATATTCAATGAAAAATATACAGTAAATTTATTATGTTTTAAAAATTGATAAACACATATATAAATTATAATATATATCAATTTAGAATTGAAAACAAAATATTTATATAAAAATAAATAAAAACAAAAATCTATACGGTTGCGCGGATCGAGATCTAGTGTGATTCTTGAAGCAAAAGTCTCAAATTGGAACCCAACACGTGTGGATGAGTTGTATGAATGAATTTCAAGTTTGTTATTATATAAATGGGAGCTTTGTTTGAATAAAGAAAAAGTATATTTATAAAATGAGTGCCGACTCATTTGATAATTACGTAGTTGAAGGGTCAATATCTTGATTTGAAAAATAATCAAGGACCAATTAAAGGCGTACCAAAGGAGAAGAAGAATCTAATTATGATCAAACAGAACGAATATTATTTGAAATTTTCCAAAACTTTTTAAATATGTCCACTTAGCCAAAAAAAAAAAAATCACACTCAAAGGTTACAAACCAACAAAACCTAGATATTGACTTATTCGTCGTTATTATCTTATCTTATGATATTCCTATCCAAACTTTTTTCAAGTATTTTTGGTTGACGATAACGCCAAGAGTGTCAACTTCTCTTGTAAATACGTGTCCCTAATTTTCTCTTTTGCAGTTATTTGTAAGAACTATGGGTTTGTTTGTAAGAATTATGTGTTTGTTTGTAAGAGTTATGTGTATCTTATATATTAAAACAAAAGTCACAACATTGATTCATGTGTGATTTTTTTTTAAAATAGATTTAATGGACATATTCCTAAAAAGTCATGTTACATTTAATTTCTAATCTTATCATTTAAATTTTGGGTCTACTAGAAATTTTTATTGGGCTATCAATAATTAGAACAATAGATGATCCACTGAATTTATAGATAGTATAAATTAAATAGATATGATTTAATATTGTAATACTATACTTCCATATATTAACTATTTAAATATTTGTCGATGTTAACTTTTAAAATTATAAATATTTTTTTAAATATTAATCTTTACTACCTTAAACCAACGAAAACAAATTAACTATACAATTTATTTTAAAATTAAACGAAAACTAAATGTTTAATTATTTACTTGATAATATAAATCTATGAAGCGAAAAGTTTAATTTTTTAAAAACTTTCTAAATTTGTGAAATGTTACAATATTTTTGAATATGACAATAGAACAATATTTTACTAATCTATATATATATATAGTTACGATTTTAATAATAAAATAATAATCCGAATATATATATATAGAGAAGAAGATACAAATACATGTGAAAGTTTGAAACAATCTACTCAATGAAAAATACACCGTGTACTTATTATGTTTTAAAAATTGATAGACACATATATATTATAATATATACAAATTTAGAATTAAAAACAAAATATTTATATAAAAATAAAATGAAAACAAAAACATGCGCGGTTACGCGGATCGAGATCTAGTGTTTGTTTATATGAGTAGTTTTCCTAATCTATAAGAGATACATACATGCCAATAATGGTAATGATATGTTTGAATAAGGATTAGTAATATGTAATTATATGTATAGACTATGTTGTAAAATATCTAGAATTATAATAATCTTATTAAGTGACATCATTGGATGGTTATTAGACCACTACGGATTTTTTTTAGTGGATATGGATTAAAAGGGCGGGTATATTTTTTGTTTTTATTTTTTTTTAGAAATTTAATTTTTATATTTATGCTCTTCTTTATAATCATATTTGTGTATTTTTTGTAATCATATTTTTTGTATACAACTTAATCAAAATCTATTTTATAAAATAATAAAAATTTAAAAATTGATCCGGCATATGCTCGTTTCTCGTAATGATATGTCCGTATGCCCGTTTTTTGTAAATTTTTTCTTATATGTTAAAGAACTTTAATTTATATGTTTGTGTATAATATTTTTAAAATTATTAGTAAGACGTTTTGATAATTTTATTGAATTTGTGATATTACATAACTATACACTTGTATCGTAGCCATTTCACACATTAATTTTGTACTTTATTCCTAAACAGTGATTTTTTAATAGTAAAGTATAGTATAATTTTTTTAGTAATAAAATAGTAATAAAATAGATAAAATTATATGTTTCTCATTCAATTTTCATGATTTGATTTCATATATAATGGTTTATATGAATTTATTATTACTAATTTCTTATGTAATTAAAAATAAGTTTTGTAAATTTTGACCCAATGTAAGAGGTGTATAATTAATAAATTTATTTGATATAAATTTTAATTGTTTGCTTGTGTATCTACATTCAAATGTTACAAAGAAGCGTTATATTTGTGAAAATTATTTTAAACATAATTTTCTAATGAATATAGCTTTTATTATTGAATATGTAATCAGGGTTTTGAATGATATGCAATATACAATAGAACCTCTATAAATTAATAATGTTGAAATTTTGAAATTTTATTAATTTATAGAGATATTAATTTACAAAAAACTTCTTTTTTATATTTCTTATTTTAAGATATATTTATTCTAAAAAAATAAATATTTGATTTTAGTGTATAGAATTAATTGTTATTTTTTGAAATTTGATATTTATATTACTTTTATTATATTATTTGATGTATATAATATATATTGCATATAACTTAAATGTGATTGTAGATATAATATCACTAATTTTCATCAAAAATATATTAAGTGTTAAATAAATATAAAGATAATTTCATTGTGAATATAAAAACAACAATATAATAATAGGTTCTTACTTATATAAAGTAGGTATACATATAAATTATTAATTTATAATTTTAATGGGACCATATATTTACATAGAATTTTCTTAAAAAATATTATCTTATTATTTTATCGATTTATGTCAAATTTTTAACCGGCCCAAGTTGAGACCGGCAAAATTTATTAATTTATAGAAATTATTAATTTATCGAGTATTTATTTGTAGAGGTTCTATTGTATTTGATAGAAATTTAAAATGTGTAATCAAATTTGAACAAAATCAAGCTATTTCTTGCATTTAATAACATTTTGAGTTATTAACCTATTTAACAAAAAAATAGTTGTACCCACAAAATGATTCGAAATAGACCCGAAAATCTTGTGAACCATAAAATGTTCATTCAATACTGATTTGATTTTTAGATGCATTAAACTGCCTCAAATGTTCGTGTTATACAAAGACACGTTGATAATTCAACTACCTCAGTTCGTGTTATACAAAGACACGTTGATAATTGATATTTAGATGCAGTTATTGAGTGACGATTTTGATTTTGATGCTATCCCGATTATTATGCAAGTAAAGTAGTGGTTACATCCATAATATATATTTTGATGCAGTTAATATTTTTTAAGTATGTATTGTTGAAATAATTGTTGGACATAACTTTTATCAATGGGTCACGGTGCTGTTTTAATAGAATAGATATTTCATAAGAAAATAGAAGAAAAATCATTTGATCCTGGTTCTTAATTATGTTTCTAGACCAAAATCACGAACACGAACGAACAAGGTATCTAAACTATAATCATGACGGTGAATTCACTAATATCCATAAAAAAAAAACTAAAGAAACTTTTAGCTACATGTATGTATCAAGTATGTGATGGAAGTTAAGCACGCGCGTGATCTTAAAGTTAGAAAGATAAGATTGTAGTAATTAAGAGACGTACTGGGGATGTCCCAAGGCTCGCACTTGTTGAGATCGACTTGGATCAAGAGGAGTGGAGGAGGTTGTTTAGTATTGTGACCAAGCGATCGTGCCATCAAGTAATCGCAGACAAGCTCGTCGTCCTTTGGGTGAAATCTGAATCCTGGGGGCAACTTTGCCTCCACCATGCTTATACTACTCTCCTTCTCCTCCTCCGACTCCATGCTCCTCTCTCTCTCTCTTTGTTGAGATCCTTTGATCACTGAATGGTTAGATTTTAGGTTTATAATATTTGATGATGATCTTTTTGATTAGCGGACAATTAGTTAAGAGGGAAAGAGAGAGAAAATAATGATTATTGGTGATCATGGGTGTGTCCGAGGAGGAGACCCGTGGTTTAAGTAGTAACTAGGTAATAACCCGCGCCTTGCGCGGAATGTGATTATTAGTTTTGTTATTTTTAATAAAAACACATTAAATCTGTTTAATCTGGATATCGGTTCAGCTTTAAGTTATTTTTTGGTATTTAATCTCCTAAAATATAACTATTATTTTAAATTAATATTTATTTTGGTTTATTCTGTTAGAATGTTTGTTTTTTAGTTTTTCCGGTAAAATCCAAAAACTATTATTATTTATTTATTTTCATGTTATAAATTTTAGATAATCGTCATGTCGAACCAATGGTTTCATAGTTTGTAAATGGATAATAGTTCAAGAAAAAGAAAAAAAAATTATTAAGACAAATCATTTTACTATAATTAGGTTGGTAGTGAAAGAAACATTAAGAAAAAAAATGTTTCAACTTCCAAAAAAAAATAGATACTTCAGTAGTGGTAAATATTTATAAAATGCTCACATCAAGGTGCACATGTATGTGTATGTAAAAGTATATAAAAATAAATAACAAATATATAAATATATTGTTAATTAATATTAAATGACATTTTTGTTCTAAATAATACATAGAAGATAAAATTAAAATTAATTAAAAATTAAAAATTAAAAAGGCCTTGACTCTGATATCCGAAATGATTTATAATTTTAAAGAATATCTGATTTGATCCGTACATTAAATAAAATTTAAAAAATAATGGAAAATTTTAATAATAACATTTTATTACAAAAATAAAATGTTATTAACTTTTTAAATTTTAATACCTAAAATAATAAATTTAATCCATAAAAATATTGTAAAACTTATATAAGCTATAATATATATATATATATATATATATATATATATATATATATAATTCTGTACATATATGTATATATATGCATATAACAGATCAAATTTGATATCCGTTCCTAAAAATATTAGTATTTGTGATTTGCTTTTTTTTTAAATTGTATTTTAGTAATTGATTTGCTTCGTAGAGTTACGGATGTCCATATTTTTTGGTTCAAATCAAAACGGATAACGAATTGAATCAAAATTTATAAATATTTTACCCAACTTTATCCGTAAACAATAAAAATAATATATATATATATATATATATATATAGTTTAGCTTTTGATTCGTTATTTGTTTTGATTCGAACCGAAAAATCCAAAGTTTTATTTGAACCATGCACATGAGTTTTATATTAAAAAAATACAAAGTATATAGTGTGAACACATTTATGAATATAGTGTGAATGCGTTAACATATTTATTATCAAATCATTGTGAGTCTGCCACGTGTCTATTATAGTGTGAATGCATTTATTACAATGCTTCTCCTTTAATATATAAGGGATTAATTGCCCAACTTATAGTAGTATATTATTATTTCCATCAAACTTGATTTTTTTTACTATTCAACAAACTAATAAGTAATTTTTCAAACTACAACCAAAATCTCGTTTTAGAAATTGTTACTATAATCATATGTGAGAATTTCCTTGAAAGAGCAAATTTTAAATTATTAAATTACATATTTAACTGAAAATAGTTAATCAAAAGCAAAAATCAGACATATTTTTGTAGCAACACAAAACCAAAGAAGATAATTATTTTGGTTAATTGTTCCCCTGAATATTTGTGGCTGGGGAATTTTTCTGCAAATCCAATTTGTGCTTTCATAGTAGATACTAAAACAAACTCTTTTCATTCTACAACCAATATATCGTTTTGACATTTGTATACAACAAAACATTCATATTAAAATTATTTTATATCTTAATGCGAAACATACCTAATGTGAACCGGGAAGAGTACCAAATTTGGTTTCGCGACTATAACATGAACATGTAAGTGAAAAAATGGTTACGGTTTAATTAAACCTTTAATATTGCATTATGACATGTTTATGTATACATAAACAGTGGGGTGGCTGCCATGAAACAGGAGACAACAATTAAAAATTGTAATACCGTCCATTTGATTTTTTTTGAACACTATTAATTTCTTATTTACTTGTGGGTTTTAATATATTTACCGTCTCTGAATTTTTTTGAAGTACTTACTTAGAAATTGTGATATAACAAAGTAAGTTTTACGTTGGAGAATTAGACAACTAAAGTTTAATATATAAAAAATGTTTAACTTTAATTAGTATGAACTCTTTTGGAAAGGAAACCAAAAGTAAATTCATGCGGGCTTGCCAATTAGGTTCAAAGTGGACAATATCGTACTAATCAGATAATAAAGAGTTAGACATGACTTATAC
The DNA here is from genome assembly GCF_020379485.1 of Brassica napus. NCBI lineage: Eukaryota > Viridiplantae > Streptophyta > Magnoliopsida > Brassicales > Brassicaceae > Brassica > Brassica napus. The sequence continues at coordinate 177,849 of NC_063441.1, read as the reverse complement.
AATCTCAACAATTGGTATCAGAGCAGTTGACCGAGAAATCTGCAAAAAGACCAAAATACCCTTCGAGTAGGAAAGAGACCCATCAAGTTAGGATTGGAAGGTGTGTATGGCAGAGATCAAGTCAAAAGATCCTGGAAGTTAGTTATGGGACACGAGATGAATGTGATCTTTAGTTTGAGGGAGAGAATGTAATATAACAAGCTAAATCCCACATTAGAGATTTAAACAATAAGAGTCTAATATATAAAGAGATGTACAACTCTAATTAGTACGATGCGTTTTGGAAAGGAAATCAAAATTAAATCCATACGGATTTGCCAATTAGACTCAAAATAAATAATATCATATTAATCGGATAATAAAGAGTTGGACATGTGCAGGCTGTGCAATCCCAACAGAAATAGTCTTGTGAAACGTACATGCGAGTATTTCTGTTTATTTTTTGCCTTGGTCATTGTAAAATGGTCTCGCATTGTAATCTCCGTCTTTAAATACGCCAAATTATATAATTTGTCGTAGTCATAAACATAATTGCTTCGTTTTTAAAACAGCATAATCCGAGTAAATCAAATGAATAATTCATGGGAACAGCTGGATCCGAAAGGCCCGCGTGGCCCAAAGACGTAGACCATTCATCTTTCCCTCTGCAAAATTCCACAGGTTATATTTATAATAAAAACGGTGAATAGTTTAATTAATTAACTTTTTTTAAACTAATTAATTAACCAATGGTTCATTACATGGATAATTACGACATAAAATAATCAAAAACTTGGTTTAAAATGTGAACATGTCTTTATAATAGCTTTGCCATATAAACAAATCCAGTTTCATTTTAGTCGTCACCTCAGGTCATCACCATCTGCAACATGCTACTACTACTACTAGTCATTAAATGTTAAATTATCTAACACAAATAAGAATATTGAATAATGAAGAAGAAGCTGGTCCATAAATATATGTAAGTAAATGTTAAAACACAAATAAGAATATTGTATAATGAAGAAGAAGCTGGTCCATAAATATATGTACGATTCATTGAGAGTGTAGGGAAGGTATTGGTTCCGATGTTGTCGTTTGTTAGTGGCTTGGATAGGTGGAAGTGATGGCCACAGTAACAGCAAAAACTTTAAAGTTGGACTTTGTCAAACTTCAGTTCTTTTGATGTTTGGATAGAGACAAACTTATTTGAGTTCCTCTTTAGATTTTAAACGTACTTTCAGAACGATAGAGAGTACCTTTCTATTCAATTGGACAGAACCATAATCCTTGGAGTATGTGCGGACCGTGCGGTATTGTGCATTCCATTATGATACAATATTGTATGTTTTTAGCCCATGCATACGACTTATTGTTTTTTTTTTTTTTTTTGTAACTGAATACGACTTATTGTTTTTATAAGGTTTTTCGGCCGAGCCGTGAGGCAGTGATGGTCATAAGTTTAAACTATTATATTAGGGATCTTACACAACTTTCTATACTTATTCCGTTCTGTTAAGATGGAAATTTTAGGAAAAACTATTTTGCAAAATATTTTTTTTTTATGTTTCAAATGGATTTCTATTAATTAATAATAAAAACTGTAGTTTTAAGAAAATTAGTTGAGTGTTAAATTATTACTGGTATGAAATTATTTAAACTAGTAAATACAAAAATCGATGTATTATGATAATGTTTAATATTTTTTTAATATGTACGAAAAATTAAATATTTTACTATTAAAACGGATATAGTATCTATACTATTATTTGCGAAGTAAATTTTTTCAACAGAGCTCTCACGTTAAAAGTTAGAACGGTTAATATCGTTTATACCCTTAATAAATAATTTTATAAATTAGTCAAAAAAATAAAAAAATGAATTTCAAATCAATCTGATTAAAAATATGATTAAAATTAATAATAAATCGTTTATACCCTTAATGAATAAATGATATAAATTAGTCAAAAATAAAAACGAATTTTAAATATATCTGATTAAATAAATGATTAAAATTAAGGGGAAATTAATAACAATCTATACTATTATTTGCGAAGTAAATTTTTGAAACGGAGCTCTCACGTTAAAAATTAGAGCGGTTAATATCGTTTATACCCTTAATGAATAATTATATAAATTAGTCAAAAAAATAAAAAAACGAATTTCAAATCAATCTGATTAAAAAAGTGATTAAAATTAATAATAAATCATTTATACCCTTAATGAATAAATGATATAAATTAGTCAAAAATAAAAGCAAATTTAAAATATATCTGATATTAAGTGATTAAAATTAATAATAATAAGAACTATCTTAAATATAAATAATTAAAAACGAATTTCTATTAATACTATTATATTTATATATTTATATTTAGATAATTGACTATAAATAAATATAATAAAATTTTCAAAAATAAAAACATGTTTTAAAACATAAGATAATTCTTAGATATATTTTGTTGTTATCTGAAAATAATATTTTATTATAAAATTTATAGTTAGAAATAAAACAATTTATAATTAAATGCTAATTAAATAAATATATTTTCTAAAATATATGTGAATGTTTTTAGGGAAATTGTCACAAATAGCACATTCATAGTACCACTTTTCATGTTTACACTAACCACTTTTACCTTCACTTTTAATGAAGGGTAAAAGACAATTTTTCCCTTAGGGTTAACTAATCTAGACTTAGGGTTTAGAGTTGAGGAGTGGGGTAGGATTTTTGGAGTGTGAAATTTAGGATTCTAATAAATATATAAATAAATACTTAAAAAATATATAAAAAATTTTAAAAAATAGTTTCAAACATAATTTTCGTTTTTCAAAAAGAAATTTGAAAAAAAAAAAATTTGAAAATAAAAATTTCAAAAAAGAAAAATTTATAAAAAAGCTCGAATTTGAAAAAGTATAATTCGAAAACAATTTTTTTTTATTTAAATAATTATTTATTATATATATAAATAACAAGGGCATAAGAGTCTTTTGCCACTTAATGAAGAATGTATTTTTGAAAATGTCTCTTTAGTGGTGGTAAAATGAAAAGTGGTACCATGAAAGTGGTAAACATGTAATTTTCCCACGTTTTTAAAATTTAACACAACAATAAACATATATATATATATATATATATTTTGATAAAAACTAATGAATATATATTAATAATATTTTTTATATTTTATATTTGATAATTGACTATCAAGTAAATTTTTGCAACAGAGCTCTCACGTTAAAAGTTAGAGCGGTTAATATCGTTTATATCCTTAATGAATAATTATATAAATTAGTCAAAAAATAAAAACGAATTTCAAATCAATCTGATTAAAAAAGTGATTAAAATTAATAATAAATCGTTTATACCCTTAATAAATAAATGATATAAATTAGTCGAATAAAAACAAATTTAAAATATATCTGATTAAATAAGTGATTAAAATTAATAATAATAAGAATTATCTAAAGGACAATTGTCAATAATAGCATCTTTTGAAGTTTATGTCTCAAAATAGCACTAGAAGGAGAACGTCACAAAAATGACATTCATTAAAGGGTAAAATATCCCTTATACCCTTGGTTTAAAATTAAATAAACAAACAAAATAAATAAAAATAAATAAAATAAAAATAAATAAAATAAAAAAATTTCTTTTTTTATAGTTTCAGATTATGTGTTTTCAGATTCGAAATTTTTATAAATTTTTTTTTGAAATTTTTTTTTTTGAAATTTTTTTTATTTTTTTTTCAAATTTTCTTTTTATAATTTAAAAATACTTTTTGAAACTGTTTTTAAAATTTTTATTTTTTATTTTAGTATTTATTTTTTATAAGATTTTAAACCCTAATTCCAAAACTCCACCCCTTAACTCTAAACCCTAAGGTTTGGATTAATTAACCCAAGGGATATAAGTGTATATTTACCTCTTTAATGAAACCTATTTTTGTGACTTTGAGCCTTAAATGCTACTTTGGGAACAAAAACTTGGTTTGGTGTTATCTTAGTCTTTTTCTCCTATCTAAAATATAAATAATTAAAAACGAATTTCTATTAATACTATTATCTTTATATATTTATATTAGATAATTGACTATAAATAAATATAATAAAATTTTCAAAAACAAAAACATGTTTTAAAACATGATATAAAACAATTTATAATTAAATGCTAATCATATAAATATATTTTCTAAAAAATATGTGAATGTTTTTAAAATTTAACACAACAATAAGCATATTTATATTTTTGATAACAACTATTGAATAGGGAAATTGCCACAAATACCACATTCATAGTACCACTTTTCATGTTTACACTAACTACTTTTACCTTCACTTTTAATAAGGATAAAATACAATTATACCCTTAGAGTTAACTAATCTAGACTTAGGGTTTAGAGTTGAGGGGTGGGGTAGGGTTTTTGGAATGTGAAATTTATGACTCTAATATATATATAAATACTTAAAAAATATATAAAAAATTTTGAAAAATAGTTTCAAACATAATTTTCGTTTTTCAAAAACAAATTTGAAAAAAAAAAAAATTCGAAAAAAATATTCAAAATTTTTTTGTTATAAAAAAGTTCGAATTTGAAAAAGTATAATTCGAAAACATAAAAAAAAATTATATTTTTTTTATTTTTTGTTTTATTTTTTTATTTTTTTTTAATTTTTTTATTTAAATAATAATTTATTATATATATAAATAACAAGGGCATAAGAGTTTTTGCCACTTAATGAAGAATGTATTTTTGAAAATGTCTCATTAGTGATGGTAAAAATGAAAAGTGGTACCATGAAAGTGGTAAACATGTAATTTCCCCTAATGAATATATATTAATAATATTTTATTTATATGTTATATTTGATAATTGACTATAAGTAAATATAATAAAATTTCCATAAATAAAATATTTTTTAAAACATAAGATAATTTTTAAATATTTTGTGTTTTTACCTGAAATAATATTTTTTACAAAAAATTCTTAAAACTTACCTTAAAAGTCATATTTTAATTCTGAAAATAAGTTTTAAACTTATAAATAAATGCAAGACATTCAGATTTTATTAGTTATCCAAAATAAATGTATTAGTATTTTTTTATAAATTAAAACAGAATGATATTCTATTATACATTATGGTGAAATTTTATAATCGTTTTGATAATTTTTTGTGTGAAAAATCCAGAATGTGATATAGAGACAAAATTAATATTTTCAAATGATTATAGTTGATTCAGAGAAGTAAAAATAAGAAAGGGAAAAAATCAAAAAGTATTGTATATGTTATAATTATAGTTGATTCAGAGAATGTCAAAATATAAAATGGTTAGCTGATGAATTTAATATATTTTTATTCTCTAATGAATTACAATTTTTGAGTTATTGCACCTAGTTTTCCATATTGTGAGAAATCATATATGATTATTTTAAATTGATGTATATATGTATACACTGATTTGACTTTAAATGCATACAAAATACGCGACCGGTGGGTGAGATATTAGATTTTATGTTAAATCACCAGCTTTGTTCCAAGAGTCACTTCCGATTTTTTGTCTTTGCATAGATTCTAATTTTACTTATCAATTTTCATTATTCTTTTTTTTTTTTTTTTTTTTTTAAGAAACTTCTTCTTATTTCATCAAAATATTTACAAATTGGAAGTGCAGAGCCCAAACAGCCCAATACCCCAACAGCTTAAATACTACTCAACTTATAAAGACAAAAATTTCTACGAACTAAAAATTGGAAAGCTAGAAATTATCAAACCAGGTAGCCAGTAACGACATCCCTCCAACTAAAACCCGTTGAGCCCTTGACATAAGATCAAGTTTAAGTCTCATCAAACTCTTGATTTCTCCAATAAGAGAGGATGGTGATCTAGCAACATCCGTATGCACTCTTGAGTTTCTCTCCCTCCATATATAATATAAAGAGGCTTGGAAGAGAAGCTTCATAATGGTTGCCACATTTGAATTTCTTGAAGAGAGCACCATCCACCGCAAAACTTCTTCAAAATCAATAGGAGGAGCCAAATGAAGCCGAGAAGTGAAATAACACCATACTTCGTTGCTGTAAGGACAATCAAAGAATAGGTGCTGCCTGTTTTCATCCCCCCATTACAAAGAACACACACTGCAAGGACATGTAAACCCCAGCTTAGAAGCCTGTCTCTCGTACCTAGTCTATCTCTGGCTGCCACCCAAGTCAGAAAGGCGTGCTTAGAAACTCGACCAGAGAACCACACCGTCTTGTGCCATAAGACCAGCGGACCCGGAGGATGAAGTACCGACCACGTCTCTGAGGTCGAGAAAGTCCCATTACTCAGATCACCATTCGGTTTCCACACATAGACATCATATTCAACTGCATTTAGAATTAGATTCGGGTCTGGAAGACAACGCTTAATCTCACGAATCACTGGACTTCTACTTCTGCTTCTATCCAACCACCAGCCCTCTCCTGATATCGCATCTGCCACTGATGCCAAGATAGGTAAACCAGCAACCATAAGACCTCTTTCTCCTGTTAGATTTATAATTGGACCCCTCCCTGTCCAATTATCCAGCCAGAATCTAGCTGTGATCCTAGAACCAACCTCACACTGAATCATTGGTCTCGCAATATGTCTCAGCTTACAGATTGATTTCCAAATCCAACTACCTCTTCTCCTCCTGGTCGGATCTAATAACCAAAAATTCTCTTCTCCAATCAGATTCTTCCTGACCCAAGAAACCCATAAAGAGCCTCTGCTGCAAAGATCAACCAGATTAACTTGAGCCCTAATACTCTATTCCAATCTGCCAGTCTCCTCAGACCCAGCCCCCCTTCTTCTTTGGACGTACATACTGAGTCCCAAGCCACTTTAGCCCCTCTAGCAGACGATGGAACACCCTTCCAAAGAAAAGCGTTACACATCTTTTCAAGCTCTCTAATACAATCATTTGGAATGATAAATATGGAGGCCCAAAAAGAGATTGTTGAATAGATAACTGCTTGAATCAGCTGGAACCTCCCCGCGTAAGAAAGGTGTCGAACTGTCCAAGAATTGAAGCGTGCACCAATCTTGTCAAGTAAAGGTTGGAAATCTGATTTAGTCATTTTTTTTAGGACAAGGGAACCCCCAAATACCTCACAGGTAACGAGCCTTGTGCAATGCCAACAGCCTCCGCTAAAGTTTTACATTGCTCAGTACTTCCTCCATCCAATAAGAGTTCTGTCTTCTCTCTGTTTAAACTCAGGCCAGAGATCTTTCTAAATTCTTCCAATATCTGCAGAATACCCCTCAAAGAACTTTCCGAACCATCAAAGAAAATCAATACATCATCTGCAAAGCTCAAGTGAGTTATCAACGGAGCTTCACATTCCGGGTGAATTGCAAAAACCCCATCCATAGCTCCCCTATCCAACATTTTAGAGAGCACATCCATAGCTGTAACAAATAGAAGAGATGAGATGGGATCTCCCTGTGTAAGGCCTCTACGACCTTGAAAATGACCATTGAGCTCTCCATTCACCACAATGCTGTAAGAAGTTGTCATATAACATTCCTTCAACCACTCAATAAATTTTTCTGGGAGTTCTAGCGCTACCAAAGTATTTGTAATGAAGTCCAGACTCAGCCTGTCATACGCCTTGGATAGATCGATTTTTAAACAACCTCTTCTTGTCGGGCCGTGCTTGTGAAAATCGTTAACTAACTCAGATGCTAACAGAACATTCTCACAAAGAAGCCTCTCCTGCACAAATCCGACCTGATTCCTTTGAACTACCTCTGCTACAAATAGCTTTAGTTTTTTTCTTCAAAATACGCGCAATCACTTTGTATACAGTTGAGCAGAAGGAGATTGGCCTAAACATAGACAACTTGTCTGCTCCAGGAGCTTTAGGGATGAGAGAAACTGCTGTAGCGTTGAATTGCTTCAGCATTCTTCCTGAGACAAAAAAATTCTGAATTGCTCCAATGGTATCCTTTCCAACTACCTCCCAGGCTTCCCAATAGAATTCAGCTGCAAAACCATCTGGACCAGAGGCTTTATTCTTAGGCATTGCTCTAATAACTGCTTGGATTTCCTCTTCTGAAGGCAGTTTGATCAGCTCGTTAGCCACCTCCTCGGAGCATCTATATCTCACCAGCGTTTGAATCTCAGACACTGATAACAGATTCACCTGGTCATCCACTGTACCCATTAGATTCTGAAAATATAAAACCACCATCTCTTTTATTTGGAGGGGATTTACTATTCTCTGGTCTGTTGCATCCATCAGATAATTAATGGTGTTCCTCACTTGATGCGCTATCACTGCTTTGTGGAAGAATTTTGTGTTAGCATCACCACAAATAAGCCATCTAATACGTGCCTTCCTATTGAAGAAGATTGCTTCAGCTGCCTCAAAGAAAAGCCACTTCTTTCTACACACAAACTCCTCCCTGAAGAGAGATTCCGTCGGTGTAGTTAGAAGCTGTTCCTTTTCCTTTTTTTTAGCGCCTGCATAGCATCTTTAGCTTTCTGCTGAATGTTCCCAAACCCTTCTTTATTCAATTTCCTGCAGAGCTTCTTAACCTTCTCCAGTCTCTGGCCCAGAGTAAACAACTTAGACCCAACCTGGACCTCTTCTGCCCAAGTTTCCTTCATTTCTGTCATGAAACGAGGGTGAGTCGCTAAAAAGGAAAAGTATTTGAAACTTGACCTTCTTGCAACCTCCTCTCCTGCAAACTCCACTATACACGGAGAGTGATCTGAGTCTCCCGGTACTTCAAAGGAACCTATCGCTTCCGGAAACAATTCCCTCCACCTCTCATTCCCCAAGGCTCTATCCAATTTTCTAATAATAAGATCTTCAGGCCTTTTATTAGACCAAGAAAAGAACACTCCTCTTATTTCGAGATCTGACAGATTACTCTCCTCTAGACAGTCTCTGAAATCTGCCATACCTCTAACCGGTAATGTATAATTAACCAAGGAAAAATGCTCATCCGCTGTAAGGATTTGGTTAAAATCTCCCATAACTAAGAAAGGTGAAGTAACCACAAGCGGATGAGAAGAAATCCTTACCAGATCCGCCCATAAATCTCTTCTCTGAATCTCTGTGTTATGAGCATACACAAAGGCCACCGTGCAAGACTTCCCTGACCTCGGGTCAAAAATCCCACACACAATCATCTGCTCTGACTTCCAGTAGGTTATGACTGAAATGAGAGGGTCCCAGAGGATAATAATTCTTCCACCATTAACCTCTGAATAATTATTTTCGAACCTCCTTCCCTGAGAAACCTTCTGAACTACTTCTAAATAATTTTCATCTTGTACGTGAGTCTCCAATAAAGCTACTACTGAATATCCCAGATTGCGTAACCACTTATTCACCACTCTCTGACGATCTTCTCCATTCAGTCCCCTGACATTCCAACTTGCTATCTTCATATTTACATTGTTTTAAGACGGCACGAGTTAGTGGCTAATCTTTTTACTCGAGGAAGATCCCCGAGCTTGAAGAATTAGCCCCCTGGAAGGAGTGAACTTTGCTGCAGAAGCTTGCCATAGCGCCTCCTGCCTTAACGCTCTTTTATAAGCTTTTGAGTGTTTAGTTAACCAGACCGACTCTTCTTCCTTCTGATCCATCACATCATCTTTTCCTTTGGAATCAATCTCCTCCGACCCTTCAATATCAATTTGAGTCTTCCTAGATTCAGTATTCTCTACCTTCTTCAACTCTTTCAAAGCTGGTGGAACCTTCGATGTCTTCTCTGAAATTTTCCTTTGAACTCTTGATTCTGTACGCACTACCTCAGGAGGAGAGCTCAGCCCTCTAGCTCTAGAGCGCGAACGGACCCTTTTCTCTGACCTGGATCGAGCCCTACGCTTCGATCTAGACGATTGCTTATTCTCCCCCTCATGAGGGATCTCTGGAGTCTCTTCGGTACTCACTGGAACCTTTTCACTGGGGGTCTCTGCTTGACTCAAATCTGAAGGTGTTTCAACTACTGTTAGACCACCGGTCCTTTTCTGAGCTTTAAACTTTTCTCCCTTTTGCAATGGCCTGTTACATCGATTAGTTAAATGACCAAATCTTCCACAATTCAGACACTTCGGAGGTAGACGAGGATATTCCACATTGATTCTCACAAAGTTACCCACTGAATCACGAACTTCCACTATTTCAGGAGGAGTGACCTCTAAGTTGATCTCCACCTTCACCTTTGTGTCACCAAAGTGATAGGGGTCCAACCTCGATTTTTCCGTGTGTAGCGGCTCACCAATACCACTCGCTACCACACTGATTCCATCCAAGGAGTAAAGTTGTGGAGGAACATTTTTCAGAATCACCCATGTTGGGGCAAAGGTAAGTTCCTGAGCTGCTAGATTTCCATCTGAAGACCATGGATACACCGAGAAAGCCACATTTCCTGCTTGCCAATAACCAACCTCCAAAACCCAGTCTCGGGACTGAACGAATGGCACTAGAATGAGACAACAGGTGTCTGAAACAGTCCTGATTGTGATGTTTCCGAACTTTCCCCAAACTGGGTTAAGATCCGCGAAGATCTTTCCAGGATGAGGCATTCTTCCATGAAAATGAGCTACTAAGTGGTCCTTCCATAGATCTGATGTTTGAAGGAGGACCTTCTCAGGGGCTTGCACAACTGGAGTTCCATCTTCGAGGAAGGAGGGGTTGGAAATCTTTCTGAGATTGCGAAGAGAGGACTTGAATCTTTGAGCGTAGGACGGGACATTAGCCGCTGGAATCGCATTCGGAATCGAAGATGTTTGCAGCTTCATCTCAGTCTCCTTGGTAATAAGACTGATTCCCTTAGCTGAGAGATGAGAGGACTCCATGATGTCAGAAGCTCCTTTCTTTGGAACGTCTTGAGTCACGCGAGCTGAGAGAGGGGTTTCACCGGAAGACGAAGCCATGATGCGAGAAGGAGAAAACAGACAGTAACGACAGAAAATTTCTCGTCAATCGGCGTGAGATCAACCATCGGCGTGAGGCCAACCAACGGCGGGGAAGCAGAGAAACCCTAATCCACCATTTCGTCCCCAAAGAAAGAGAAAGGAAAGCGTTTTCACTTAATTCATTCCTTTTATAAAAGATGGTGTAGTCAATTTTCATTATTCGGTCTATATACGATTGACAAATACTCTATATATTTCATAAAGAATGTCAACCTTTTTTATTACAGACACATTATTATTTTAGATTTTTAATGGAACTTATATGTATTTTATCTTTAATATTAATTGAAAAATACATTAATACTATAAATAATTATATTTATCTCAAACACTATTGATTAAAAAATATAATTATCAAGAACATAAATAAACTTCAATCATTTTCGTAGATTCTGTAAAAGGTTAAACAACATTCTTTATAATATGGAGAGTAGTAAATACCATTATCCACAAAACTGTCGTATTTGGTAACGTTTTTGCTATGAGCAATATATAATTTATGGGTCAAATTTAAAGAAGACATATTGAGAACAATAACACGAAATGAACTACTATTAATTACTACATGGCATATTTCTTCTGTTTCACAGAGATAAATGTTTTGTGAACTTACTTTTTTGTAGTGATATACATACACATCTTTAAAAAATTAATTTCCAAATATTTCCTTCACACAATCAACCAAACAATTGGCATTTTTTATCATAACGTCGAGATATGTTTCAAATGATTTTTCGGACTTGAATGATGACTAAGCAAGATGTTCATTTGTCAGTAGTTATCTGGACAATTAAACTGATTCTTCATCCAGAAAACCAAATCAAACATGAAACATATCCATCACAACATTAACTAAATATTTTCAAGGATGATAGAAAGTTGTCTTCGTGATTATTCTTTTGATGCTCAGGTTATACATCAGATCACGTGGTTGGTTACATAACATAATACTATTAACGTGAGGGAAGGAGATAATTTTATGTCGAGAGTTGATGATTAATTTTCGGTTTAGTATGATTGTATGAACTTTGTGAGCTTAGCATAAGGCAAAAATGATGTTTTTCTGAAGGTGCATGAATATATACTAGACCGAAAAATTTCAGTATATATATAGCATTTACCGAAAAATTAAATATTTTCGTAGGGATTATCACATCGATTTTGAGAAAAATTAAAAAAAAATAAAAATTCTATTTTAATGCTTAGTTGCATCCTTCATTAACATATGATGAAAGTCAAAAAGGTTTGAAACCTTTGTTGTCTCCGTTTTTCTCGGGAATAGCGATTTTATAGTGGCAAATGAACCAATTTAGGGAGTATTATGAACTTTTACTAAACTAATTGACAAAAAATGTAAATGATGCCCATGTACCATTAAAGAAAGTTTATAAATTAATAAAAATGTAGAATGTGTTTAAAATTTTTAAAACTACACTAAAAATCATAGGCTTCAGTATATAGAGCATTTACCGAAAAATTTAATATTTTCGTAGGAACCCATAGATTTTGAGAAAAAAATCAAAAAAGAAATGAAAATTCTATTTAAATGCATAGTTGCATCCTTCACTAACATATTATGAATGTCAAAGAGGTTTGAAACTTTTGTTGTCTCCGTTTTTCTAGAGAATAGCGATTTCATAGTGGTTAGTCAACCAATTTAGGAAGTATTATGAAGTTTTACTAAATTAATTGACAAAAAATTTAAACGATTCCCATGTACCATTAAAGAGAGTTTAATATACATTAATACAAATATAGAATGTGTTTAAAAATTTTAAAACTACAATAAAAATCATAGGCTTCAGTATATAGAGCATTTACCGAAAAATTAAATATTTTCGTAGGGACACATAGATTTTGAGAAAAATTCAAAAAAATGAAAATTCTATTTTAATGCATAGTTACATCATTTACTAACATATGATGAAGGTGAAAGAGGTTTGGAACCTTTGTTATCTCCGTTTTTCTAGAGAATAGCGATTTTATAGTGGTTAGTCAACTAATTTAGGGATATTATGAAGTTTTACTAAATTAATTGACAAAACATTTAAATGATCCAAAGTACCATTAAAGTGAGTTTAATATACATTAATACAAATATATAATGTGTTTAGAAAATTTAAAACTACTTTAAAAATAATAGGCTTCGGTATATAGAACATTTACCGAAAAATTAAATATTTTTGTAGCGGTTAACCCATAGATTTTGAGAAAAATTCAAAAAAGGAAAATTCTATTTTAATTCATAGTTACATCCTTCACTAACATATTATGAAGGTCAAAGAGGTTAGAAACCTTTGTTGTCTCCATTTTTCTAGGGAATATCGATTTTATAGTGGTTAGTCAACCAATATAGGGAGTATTATGAAGTTTTGCTAAATTAATTGGCAAAACAAATTAAACGATGCCCATGTACCATAAAAGAGAGTTTAATATACATTAATACAAATGTAGAATGTGTTTAGAAATTTTAAAACTACACTAAAGATCATAGGCTTCATTCAGTATATATAGCATTTACCGAAAATTAAATATTTTCGTAGGGGTTAGTTATCACCTAGATTTTGAGAAAAAATTAAAAAAATGAAAATTATATTTTAATGCATAGTTGCATCCTTCACTAACATATGATGAAGGTCAAAGAGTTTTGGAACTTTTGTTGTCTCTGTTTTTCTAGAGAATAGAGGTTTTATAGTGGTTATTCAACCAATTTAGGGAGTATTATGAAGTTTTACTAAATGAATTGACAAACAATTCAAACTAAGCCCATGAACAATTAAAGAGTGTTTAATATACATTAATACAAAAGCAGAATGTGTTTAGAAATTTTAAAACAACACTAAAATCATAGGCTTCAGTATAAAGAGCATTTACTGAAAATTAAATATTTTCGTAGGGGTTATCACCTAGATTTTGAGAAAATTAAAAAAAATGAAATTTCTATTTTAATGCATAGTTTCATCCTTCACTAATATATGATGAAGGTCAAAGAGGTTTAGAACCTTTGTTGTTTCCGTTTTTCTAGAAATAGCGATTTTATAGTGGTTAACCAACCAATTTAGGGAGTATTATGAAGTTTTATTAAATTAATTGACAAAACATTTAAACTATGCCCATGTACCATAAAAGAGAGTTTAATATATATTAATACAAATATAGAATGTATTTAGAAATTTTAAAACTGCACTAAAAATCATAGGCTTTAGTATATAGAGCATTTACCGAAAAAATTAAATATTTTCGTAGGTTAACCCATAGATTTTGAGAAAATTTTAAAAAATGAAAATTATATTTTAATGCATAGTTACATCCTTCACTAGCATATTATGAAGGTCAAAGAGGTTTGAAATCTTTCTCGTCTCCCTTTTTCTCGGGAATAGCGATTTTATAGTGGTTAGTCAACCAATTTAGGGATTATTATGAAGTTTTACTAAATTAATTGAAAAGAAATTTAAAAGATGCCCATGTACCATTAAAGAGAATTTAATATACATTAATACAAATATAGAATGTGTTTAAAAATTATAAAACTACTATAAAAATCATAGGCTTCAGTATATAGAACATTTACCGAAAAATTAAATATTTTCGTAGGGGTTAACCTATAGATTTTGAGAAAAATTCAAAAAAGAAAAATTATATTTTAATTCATAGTTACATCCTTCACTAGCATATTATGAAGGTCAAAGAGGTTTGAAACCTTTCTCGTCTCCGTTTTTCTCGTGAATAGCAATTTTATAGTGGTTAGTCAACCAATTTAGGGAGTATTATGAAGTTTTACTAAATTAATTTACAAAAATTTAAACGATGCCCATGTACCATTATTGAGAGTTTAATATACATTAATACAAATGTAGAATGTGTTTAGAAATTTTAAAACTACACTAAATATCATAGGCTTCAGTATATGGAGCATTTACCGAAAAATTAAATATTTTCGTAGGGGTTAAACCCATAGATTTTTAGAAATTTTTTTTTTAAAAAATTCTATTTTAATGCATAGCTGCATTCTTCACTAACATATAATGAAGGCCAAAGAGGTTTGGAACCTTTGTTGTCTCCGTTTTTCTAGGGAATAGCGATTTTATAGTGTTAGTCAACCAATTTAGGGAGTATTATGAAGTTTTACTAAATTAATTTTTTTACTAAATTAATTGACAAAAAAATTATATGATGCTCATGTACTATTATAGAGAGTTTAATATACATTAATACGAAAGTAGAATGTGTTTAAAATTAAAAAAAACACGAAAAATCATAGGCTTCGGTATATAGAGCATTTACCGAAATGTTAAATATTTTTGTAAGGGTTAACCCATAGATTTCGAGAAAAATTCAAAAAAAATGAAAATTATATTTTAATGCATAGTTTCATCCTTCACTAACATATAATGAACGTCATAGAGGTTTGGAACCTTTGTCGTCTCCGTTTTTCAAGAAAATAGCGATTTCATAGTGGTTAGTTAACCAATTTAGGAAGCATTATGAAGTTTTACTAAATTAATTGACAAACAATTTAAACGATGTCCATATACCATGAAAGAGAGTTTAATATACATTAGTAGAAATGTAGAATGTGTTTAAAAATTTTAAAACTACACTAAAAATCATAGGCTTCCCTATATAGAGCATTTACCGAAAAATTAAATATTTTCGTAGGGGGTTAACCCATAGATTTTGAGAAAAATTTAAAAAAGATGAAAATTCTATTTTAATGCATAGTTGCATCTTTCACTAACATATAATGAAGGCCAAAGAGGTTTGGAACTTTTGTTGTCTCTGTTTTTCTAGGGAATAGCGATTTTATAGTGGTTAGTCAACCAATTTAGGGAGTATTATGAAGTTTTACTAAATTAATTGACAAAAAATTTAACTGATGCCCATGTACCATTATAGAGAGTTTAATATACATTAATACAAATGTATAATGTCTTTAGAAATTTTAAAACAACATGAAAAATCATAGGCTTTAGTATATAGAGCATTTACCAAAAAAATTAAAATATTTCGTAGGGGCTAACCATTAGATTTTGAGAAAAATTCAAAAAAATGAAAATTCTATTTTAATGCATAGCTGCATTCTTCACTAATATATAATGAAGGCCAAAGAGGTTTGGAACCTTTGTTGTCTCCGTTTTTCTAGGGAATAGCGATTTTATAGTGTTAGTCAACCAATTTAGGGAGTATTATGAAGTTTTACTAAATTAATTGACAAAAAAATTATATGATGCCAAAGTACCATTAAAGTGAGTTTAATATACATTAATACAAATGTGAATGTGTTTAAAATTAAAAACAAAACACAAAAAATCATAGGCTTCAGTATATAGAGCATTTACCGAAATGTTAAATATTTTTGTAAGGGTTAACCCATAGATTTTGAGAAAAAGTCAAAAAAAATGAAAATTATATTTTAATGCATAGTTGCATCCTTCACTAACATATAATGAACGTCATAGAGGTTTGGAACCTTTGTCGTCTCCGTTTTTCTAGAGAATAGCGATTTCATAGTGGTTAGTCAACCAATTTAGGGACTATTATGAAGTTTTACTAAATTAATTGACAAACAATTTAAAAGATGCCCATATACCATGAAAGAGAGTTTAATATACATTAGTACAAATGTAGAATGTGTTTAAAAATTTTAAAACTACACAAAAAATCATAGGCTTCCCTATATAGAGAATTTACCGAAAATTAAATATTTTCGTAGGGGGTTAACCCATAGATTTTGAGAAAAATTCAAACAAATGAAAATTCTATTTTAATGTATAGTTGCATCCTTCACTAACATATAATGAAGGCCAAAGAGGTTTGAAACCTTTGTTGTCTCCGTTTTTCTAGGGAATAGCGATTTTATAGTGGTTAGTCAACCAATTTAGGGAGTATTATAAAGTTTTACTAAATTAATTGACAAAAAATTTAAATGATGCCCATGTACCATTATAGAGAGTTTAATATACATTAATACAAATGTATAATGTGTTAAAATTTTTTAAAACAACATGAAAAATCATAGGCTTCTGTATATAGAGTATTTACCGAAAAATTAAATATTTTCATAGGGGGGTTAACCCATAGGTTTTGAGAAAAATTCAAAAAAAATGAAAATTCTATTTTAATGCATAGTTGCATCCTTCGCTAACATATGATGAATGTCAAAGTGGTTTAGAACCTTTGTTGTCTCCGTTTTTCTAGGGAATAACGATTTTATAGTGGCTAGTGAACCAATTTAGGGAGTATTATGAAGTTTTACTAAATTAATTGAAAAAAAATTTAAAAGATGCCCATGTACCATTAAAGAGAATTTAATATACATTAATACTAATGTAGAATGTGTTTAAAATTTTTAAAACTACACTAAAAATCATAGGCTTCACTATATAGAGTATTTACCAAAAAATTAAATATTTTCATAGGGGGGTTAACCCATAGGTTTTGAGAAAAATTCAAAAAAATGAAAATTCTTTTTTAATGCATAGTTGGATCCTTCGCTAACATATGATGAAGGTTAAAAAGGTTTGGAACATTTGTTGTCTCCGTTTTTCTAGAGAATAGCATTTTATTGTGGTAGTCAACCAATTTAGTGAGTATTATGAAGATTTACTAAATTAATTGACAAAAAATTGAAACGATGCCCATGTACCATGATAGAGAGTTAATATACATTAATACAAATGTATAATGTGTTTAGAAATTTTTAAAAAAAACACAAAAAATCATAGGCTTTTGTATATAGAGCATTTACATAAAAATAAAATATTTTCCGTAGGGGTTAAACCCATAGATTTTGAGAAAAATTCAAAAAAATGAAAGTTCTATTTTAATACAAAGTTGCATCCTTCACTAATATATGACGAAGGTCAAAGAGGTTTGGAACCTTTTTTGTCTCCGTTTTTCTAGAGAATAACGATTTTATAGTGGTTAGTCAACGAATTTAGGGAGTATTATGAAATTTTACAAAATTAATTGACAAAATATATAAACGATGCCCATGTACCATTAAAGGGAGTTTAATATATATTAATAAAAATGTATAATGTGTTTAGAAATTAAAAAAAAACACGAAAATCATTGGCTTTAGTATATAGAGCATTTACTGAAAAATTAAAAAATTTCGTAGGGGTTAACCCATAGATTTTGGGGGAAATTACATGTTTACCACTTTCATGGTACCACTTCTCATTTTTACCACCACTAATGAGACATTTTCAAAAATATCTTCTTCATTAAATGGCAAAAGACTCTTATGCCCTTGTTTTTATATATATAATAAATTATAATGTAAATAAAAAAATAAAAAATAAAAATAAATAAAAAAAGAAAAAAAGAAAAAATGAAAAATAAGAAAATAAAAAAAAATGTAATTTTTTTTATAAAATTCGAATTATACTTTTTCAAATTCGAATTTTTTAATAAAATTTTTGTTTTTGAATTTTTGTTTTTGAATTTTTTGATTTTTTTTTCAAATTTCTTCTTGAAAAACGAAAATTTTGTTTGAAACTATTTATTAAAATTTTTTAAATATTTTTTAAGAATTTATTTATATATTTATTAGAATCATAAATTTCACATTCCAAAAACCCTACCCCACCCCTCAACTCTAAACCCTAAGTCTAGATTAGTTAACCCTAAGGGTATAATTGTATTTTACCCTTCATTAAAAGTAAGGGTAAAAGTGGTTAGTGTAAACATGAAAAGTGGTACTATGAATGTGGTATTTGTGGCAATTTCCATAGATTTTGAGAAAAATAAAAAAATGAAAATTCTACTTTAATGCATAGTTGCATCCTTCACTAACATATGATGAACGTCAAAGAGGTTTGGAACCGTTGTCGTCTCCCTTTTTCTAGAGAATAGCGATTTCATAGTGGTTAGTCAACCCATTTAGGGAGTATTATGAAGTCTTACTAAATTAATTGACACAAAATTTAAACGATGCCCATGTACCATGAAAGAGAGTTTAATATACATTAATATAAATCTAGAATGTGTTTAAAAATTTTAAAACTACACTAAAAATCATAGGCTTCAGTATATAGAGCACTTACCGAAAAATTAAATATTTTCGTAGGGGTTAACCCATAGATTTTAAGAAAAATTCAAAAAAATAAAAATTCTATTTTAATGCATGTTGCATCATTCACTAACATATAATGAAGGTCAAAGAGGTTTGGAACCTTTGTTCTCTCCGTTTTTCTAGGGAATAACGATTTTATAGTGGTTAGTCAACCAATTTAGGAAGTATTATGATGTTTTACTAAATTAATTGACAAAAAATTTAAACGATGCCCATGTACCATTAAAGAGAGATTAATATACATTAATACAAATGTATAATGTGTTTAGAAATTTTCAAACAACATGAAAAATCATAGGCTTTAGTATATCGAGCATTTACCGAAAAATTAAAAAATTTCGTTGGGGTTAAACCTATAGATTTTGAGAAAAATTCAAAAAAACAAAAATTCTATTTTAATGCATAGTTGCATCCTTCACTAACATATAATGAATGCCAAAGAGGTCTGGAACCTTTTATGTCTCCATTTTTCTAGGTATTAGCGATTTTATAGTGGTTAGTCAACCAATTTAGGGAGTATTACGAAGTTTTACTAAATTAATTGAAAAAAAATTAAATGATGCCCATGTACCATTATAGAGAGTTTAATATACATTATTACAAATGTATAATCTGTTTAGAAATTTTAAAAAACACGAAAAATCATAGGCTTTAGTATATAGAGCATTTGCAGAAAATTTAAATATTTTCGTAGGGGTTAAACCATAGATTTTAAGAAACATTAAAAATATGAAAGTTATATTTTAATGCAAAGTTGCATCCTTCGCTAACATATGATCAAGGTTAAAGAGGTTTGGAACCTTTGTTGTCTCCGTTTTTCTAGAGAATAACAATTTATTGTGGTAGTCAACCAATTTAGGGTGTATTATGAAGATTTGCTAAATTAATTGACAAAAAATTTAAACGATGCCCATGTACCATGAAAGAGAGTTTAATATACATTAGTAAAAATATATAATGTGTTAAGAAATTTTAAAACAACATGAAAAATTAAAGGCTTCAAAATATAAAGCATTTACCAAAAAATTAAAAACAATTCGTAGGGGTTATCACCTAGATTTTGAGAAAATTAAAAAAAATGAAAATTCTATTTTACATGCATAGTTGCATCCTCACTAACATATGATGAAGGTCAAAGAGGTTTGGAACTTTTGTTGTCTCCGTTTTTCTAGGGAATAGCGATTTTATTGTGGTTAGTCAACAAATTTAGGGAGTATTATGAAGTTTTACTAATTTAATTGACAAAAACTTTAAACGATGGCCATGTACCAATAAAGAGAATTTAATATAAATTAATACAAATGTAGAATGTGTTTAAAATTTTTTAAACTACACTAAAAATCATAGGCTTCAGTATATAGAGCATTTACCAAAAAATTAAATATTTTCGTAGGGGTTAACCCATTGATTTTGAGAAAAATTCAAAAAAAAGAAAATTTTATTTTAATGCATAGTTGCATCATTCACTAACATATGATGAAGGTCAAACAGGTTTGGAACCTTTTTTGTCTCCGTTTTTCTAGGGAATAACGGTTTTATAGTGGTTAGTCAACCAATTTAACCAATTTAGGGAGCATTATAAAGTTTTACTAAATTGATTGACAAAAAATTTAAACGATGTCCATGTACCACGAAAGGGAGTTTAATATGCATTAATACAAATGTATACTGTGTTTAGAAATTTATAAAAAACACGAAAAATCATAGGCTTTAGTATATAGAGCATTTACCAAAAATTTAAATATTTTCGTAGGGGTTGTTAACCCATAAATTTTGAGAAAAATTCAAAAAAATGAAAATTCTATTTTAATGCATAGTTGCATCCTTCACAAACATATGATGATGGTCAAAGAGGTTTGGAACCTTTGTTTTCTCCGTTTTTCTAGAGAATATCAATTTATTATGATAGTCAACCAATTTAGGAAGTATTATGAAGATTTATTAAATTAATTGACAAAAACTTTAAACGATGCCCATGTACCAAGAAAGAGAGTTTAATATGCATTAATACAAATGCATAATGTGTTTAGAAATTAAAAAAAACACGAAAAATCAAAGGCTTTAGTATATAGAGCATTTACCGAAAAATTAAATATTTCCGTAGGGCTTGTTAACCCATAGATTTTGAGAAAAATTAAAAAAATGAAAATTCTATTTTAATGCATAGTTGCATCTATCACTAACATATGATGAAGGTCAAAGAGGTTTTGAACCTTTGTTGTCTCCATTTTTCTATGGAATAGCGATTTTATAGGGGTTAGTCAACCAATTTAAGGAGTATAATGAAGTTTTACTAAATTAATTGACAAAAAATTTAAAAGATGCCCATATACCTTTAAAGAGAGTTTAATAATACAAATGTAGAATGTCTTTCAAAATTTTAAAACTACACTAAAAATCATAGGCTTCAGTATATAGAGAATTTACCAAAAATTAAATATTTTCGTAGGGTTACCGCATAGTTTTTGAGAAAACAAAAATGAAAATTCTATTTTAATGCATAGTTCCATCCTTCACTAACATATGATGAAGGTCAATGAGGTTTGAAACCTTTGTTGTCTCCGTTTTTCTTGAGTATAGTGATTTCATAGTGGTTAGTCAACCAATTTAGGGAGTATTATGAAGTTTTACTAAATTAATTGAAAAAAACATTTAAACGATGCCCATGTAACATTAAATAGAGTCTAATATACATTAATACAAATGTGGAATGTGTTTACAATTTTTAAAACTACACTAAATATCACAGGCTTCAGTATATAGAGGATTTACCGAAAAATTAAATATTTTCGTAGGGTTACCCCATAGTTTTTGAGATAAAAAAAATGTAAATTCTATTTTAATGCATAGTTGCATCCTTCACTAACATATGATGAAGGTCAAAGACGTTTGGAACCTTTGTTGTCTCCGTTTTTCTAGGGAATAGTGGTTTTATAGTGGTTATTCAACCAATTTAGAGAGTATTATGAAGTTTTACTAAATTAATTGAAAAAATTTAAACGATGTCCATGTACCACGAAAGAGAGTTTAATATGCATTAATACAAATGTATAATGTGTTTAGAAATTTAAACAAAAACACGAAAAATCATAGGCTTTAGTATATAGAGCATTTACCAAAAAATTAAATATTTTCGTAGGGGTTGTTAACCCATAGATTTTGAGAAAAATTAAAAAAAAATGAAAATTCTATTTTAATGCATAGTTGCATCCTTCACTAACATATGATGAAGGCCAAAGAGGTTTTGAACCTTTGTTGTCTCCGTTTTTCTAGGGAATAGCGATTTTATAGTGGTTATTCAACCAATTTAGGGAGTATTTTGAAGTTTTACTAAATTAATTGACAAAAAAATTTAAACGATGCCCATGTACCATTAAAGAGAGTTTAATATACATTAATACAAATGTAGAATGTGTTTAGAAATTTTAAAACAACACTTAATATTATAGGCTTCAGTATATAGAGTATTTACCGTAAAATTAAATATTTTCGTTGGGGTTAACTCATAGATTTTGAGAAAAATTCAAAAAATTGAAAATTCTATTTTAATGAATAATTACATCCTTCACTAATATATGATGATGGTCAAAGAGACTTGAAACCTTTGTTGTCTCCGTTTTTCTAGAGAATAGATTTCATAGTGGTTAGTCAACTAAATTAGAGAGTATTATGAAGTTTTACTAAATTAATTGACGAAAACTTTAAACGATGCCCATGTACCGTGAAAGAGATTTTAATATACATTAATACAAATGTGGAATGTGTTTAACAATTTTAAAACAAAAATAAAAATCATAGGCTTCAGTATATAGAGTATTTACCGAAAAATTAAAAAATTTCGTAGGGGTTAACCCGTCGATTTTGAGAAAAAAATTCAAAAAAACGAAGATTTTATTTTAATGCATATTTGCATCCTTCACTAACATATGATGATGGTCAAAGACGTTTAGAACCTTTGTTGTCTCCGTTTTTCTAGAGAATAGCAATTTATTATGGTAGTCAACCAATTTAGGGAGTATTATGAAGATTTATTAAATTAATTGACAAAAACTTTAAATGATGCCCATATACCAAGAAAGAGAGTTTAATATACATTAATACAAATGCATAATGTGTTTAGAAATTAAAAACAAAAAAAATAAAAATCATAGGCTTTAATATATAGAGCATTTACCAAAAAATTAAATATTTTCGTAGGGATTGTTAACCCATAGATTTTGAGAAAAATTAAAAAAAAATGAAAATCCTTTTTTAATGCATAGTTGCATCTATCAATAACATATGATGAAGGTCAAAGAGGTTTTGAACCTTTGTTGTCTCCGTGTTTCTAGGGAATAGCGATTTTATAGGGGTTAGTCAACCAATTTAAGGAGTATTATGAAGTTTAACTAAATTAATTGACAAAACATTTAAACGATGCCCATGTACCTTTAAAGAGAGTTTAATAATACAAATGTAGAATGTCTTTCAAAATTTTAAAACTACAATAAAAATCCTAGGCTTTAGTATATAGAGAATTTACCAAAAATTAAATATTTTCGTAGGGTTACAAGTTATAAATAGGTTCTTATTCACCCTTATGGAGATCTTGCTCCTTTCATCTCTCTGCTGCTTATCTCATCGATCTTCTACTCATCTCTCTAAATGGCCATGTCTAGGGTGTTTTTTTTTCTGATTTGAAAACTGGGAAGTGTTCATCGGTTGTGGAGGCTAGGCTGCTGAGATACTGGGAGGCTAGGAACTTTAAGCGGGGTGGAGAGCTTATGTGGGTGGATATGCTTTTGGTCGATGTTAATGTAAGTGAATTCCTAAAGTCCGCTCTTCTTGATCGTTAGAGTTGATTGTGCTTTGTGTGAATTTGACCATGTATTTAAACAGAATCAGTAACTGGATTTTTTTTTCCGCATCTCTATTTACGTTTTTGGAAAGTAAAAAATAGAGTATCTCGCGTTTGATGAACCCTTTTTTAGTTTTTTTGAAAGTCATTAGTTTTTTATTACGGAACTATTTCATTTGCTCAATGTGTTTTGCTTTGTTTACCATTTCATTTTTGAGAACATTTTAAGTGGTTTCAGGAGTATTTTTTTGAAGTAAACTTTTAACAAAAGGGTTTGATTGCTCTGTTCAAAGTGTGTTGGTTTTTTTCAAATCATTAGCTTCTATGGTGGAACCCAATCATGTCCTAAAAGTGTGTGGCTTATATATCATTTTGGTTTAGACATGATTTGTGTTTGCTATAGAGTGTTCATGTCGTGTGTGGTTAAAGTGTGTGGCTTTTGTCCGAATATCATTTGATGCTTTGTCCGTATATCATTTGATTACTTTGAGTAAGTAGTTTGAAGCATGATTGGGCATGTGGTTTGTGGTTATGTGAATTTGAAAATGTTGTTTAACAGACTCATTACTAATATTTTTAAAATGTTTTTATATGCAGGCAAAGAGGAGATAGATGAGCCGGTATCTGCCTTGCCTGAGGAAGCATTCCGGTTCCGTGACCAGTCGGAGCTGCTTGGTTTGGCCAATAAAAACACTCAGTTACCAGGTACTTTAATACATACTTCTTACGTAGTTCGTCTTTATAAATGACGTGTTGTACTGACACCTGATCTGAACTGCATATAGAGTGTGGACATCATAGGAGAGATCCTTAGCGTCAAGAGTACTGTTACTGACCCTCCGGAGGAGAAGAATCGTGTCATGGTGACCATAAAAATGGACAGGTAGTTATCCTTCACTTTTAGTACTAATTGATGTTATCCTACCAACTGATGCTCTGTATGTTGGCATTAATGACACTTGCACTCTAAGCTTATTTGATTCTCAAGCTGTTGCTTTCCACAAACAACTTGAGGCCATGCGTGTTGATCCGAAGGTCATTGTTGCTACTAGCATTAACCCAAAGATGGTTGGAAGTAACTGCTTGCATTCGTATAATCCGGATCCTTATATTCGCATTTCTCTATGCATGTCGTTTGTTTCTCAATGCGACGTCCGGAACACATGTGTATTTTGACAAGAAGACGAAAGCAGGGGAAGTTCGATTCTACCAGTATGTTTGTCGTTTGTTAAATGTGACTGCCTAACCATTGTGCACTGACGTATCCTGACTGCCTAACCATTGTAATATGCGCAGGTTAGTTGCCAGGGACACTGGACTCGCATCAGCCGCCCTGCTGCTATGGTCGTATGCGAAGGTTGAGAAGATGACAAACGCTGAGCTCAACAGCTTCATCGTCTCCGCTGGAAGTCAGGTTAGATAACTTGCTGTTCGTTCTTGATTGGTTCCAGTCATCTCTAAATGGTTTTACATATGGTCTTCGCGTCCATGATGCAGGAAATCGATTTCCTATGTACTGGGAGGGTTGTTCGAGTTGACACAGATAAGGGGTGGTGTTATGTGGCTTGCTCCAAATGCAGTAAAAAATTGCAGCGCACCGTCTCCGCATTTACGTGTGGGCGATGCAATAATTCACATGCAGTTGGAGCACTTCGGTAAGTATAATCTCTATTTAATTGTTATTTATAAATCTGTTAATAATTTGGCTACGCCTCTATATTCTTATTACAGCTACCGTGTGGAAATGGCTATAGCTGACGATACTGCCGAAGGAACGTTTGTTTGGTTTGATGGGGTGATGATGAAACTTCATAGTCTTCGAGCAAGCAGGCTGTTCAGATGCTGTTACGCTACATCTCTGTCCACCCGCGTGTCTGACACCTACTAACTGACATCCCATTCTCATTTGCTTTCATGATAAATAGGCAGAAGATGGAGTGAATCCTGAAGACTATAGGATACCTCCGTTCATTGCATACATGGAAGGAAAGTAGTACACTTTCCAGGTGAGGGTAACAGCGTTTAACTTCACCGAGCATCACAAGACGTTCACCATAACGCGTATTGCTGAGGAGCTTGGTCGTGCGCCTGTCGACGACAATGTAAGTATTATGTGTACTATACTGGATCATTGTCTCCTCGCTATTTACGTTTACGTGTATGTCTAACAACATGAATGGTTCAGGGAGGTGGCGATGATGATGACAATGACGTGCCCCCTGGCAAGCCGACGCCTGATGAGTTTGGATCTGGAGGGGCCATTGGTGATTCATCGAAGGTGGTGAAGAAGGCGTGTGTTGGTTGATGCTTATGCATTTTATTTGCTTATGAATTTTTATTTGCTTTTGGACTCTCTGAATTAAAAATGCTTATGCATTTTTATTTGCTTTCACGTTTTTGGTTATTTGTCTTCTGGATATTCCCATTTTTATGGGCAATTTAAGTTTAAGGATTTTGCATACGGTATTATTTTCTTTAAAGATTTCGAGAAATACATCCACAATTTAAGTTTAAGGATTTTTTTGGATGTCTTGAAGTTAAACTATGCGAATATAGTTTATTTCTGTTATGATTTACATCTTTATACACCGGGATGAGCGTTCTCTATTTCCACCAATTATGTGTCTTTTTTTTTTTTTTTTTTTTTGGCAACAAACGGCTATTCTATTACTCAAACTTGAGGTGGCCTGGGTAACCAGGTCGGAATAGAACAACCAACAAAGCACAAAGACCTATGAAAAGATCGGGCATTCCTAGCTAATGAATCAGCAATTCCATTTTGCACTCTTGGGAAGTATTCGATCTTGAAGTCCGGATAACACATCTTCAGTAGTTGAATGACCTCTAGCTCGGTTGCGAACTTTGGCCATGCTTGTGGATCCACTACCATTGCTATCAGATCCTTACAATCTGTCCCAAATCTCTGACATGTCGAGTGCTGTAGCATGCTCTCCATTGCCCATTTTAGAGCTTCCAATTCAGAGTGTAGTGATGTCTCTCGCCTCCTTAGATTCCTCATCCCCATTAATTGGATCTTCCCTCTCTCATCCTTCCACATCCATCCAATTCCACTAAATTGATCCGTAGAGGTCCATGAACCATCCACCATACAAATATTCTCCAAGCTTAAGGCTTGTGTATCTCCACCCATTTGTGTCTGTGTAGGAGCAGGTATAGATTCCTTTGCATTGTACCATGCCTGGCATTCACTCTCTGCATATCTCACTAATTCCAAAGGGTCTCTGTCTATACCTCTGAACAGTTTGTCGTTCCTCGCTTTCCCACCAATTATGTGTCAAGAACCTTCAATATTAATGATGTATAGAAAACAATCCATATAACATTGGATCGTAATTTGGATCATATAATAGGGTGGACCCCAAAAGCGTATAATTTGAACACTTAGTTAGCTTAGTATTTTTTTCATAACATAACTGTTTTCGGAGTTTGTCTGACACTTATAGTGATGCATTAGACTTGACAGTGTAATAGGAGTTTGAGAATGAACCATACCATTTTTATTAGTAAGTCTGAGAGTAAAGATGATATTTATGAATCATTTTACTGATTAAAATGTAAATATTATTTCTAATCAAAATGATATATTTTTAGTTTTTTTTTTCAAAACATAACTGTTTCAGGAGTTTGTATGACACTTATAGTGATGTATTAGAATTGACAATGTAATAGAAGTTTGAGCATGAACCATACCATTTTATTAGTAAGTCTGAGAGCTAAGATGACACGTATGAAGCATTTTACTGATTATACTTTAAATATTATTACTAATCAAAATGTAATATTTTTAATAATAATAATGATTGGAGTAATGTTACGAAATTAATTATGGCCTATCTACTCTCACAAGAACAAACGCCAAATCTATCAACCACATATTTACCAATTTATCACATGTTAGAGAACCCAATATTGCTTGATTATCATCCACCTTTTACGAAACCCGTTAGCGACATTAATATTTTACAATAAAACTCATCAAATGCGTAGTGGGATGATTAAATTACGATCCGTTACACGTAAATTATCATCAAAAACCCTCACTCTTTTCTGCTCATCTCCTCTATATAACCAGACCAAAGCACCACACTTCACCACAAAAAAAAGGCAAAAACTCAAATCACTGTAACTTCGCAAACACGTCAACTTCAAATAAACAGTCTTATTAGTTCTATGAACAAAAATAGTCAATTGTAACGAGGGTGAAACTGAATAAAGAATCACAATCAAAAAAATAATGTTTCATACTACTTTACAGCATAAATTTTTTAAATAAAACCAATTGTAGACAAAAATCAAAAAAATAAGACAATCTAAATTATTTTCAAATTAGCATCCCGCCCGTAGGGCGGGCCAGCCATAGTCTTATATAATAAAGGAGACTTTAGTCTCTCCTTATGAAGCCACATCATCAACGAGGAAGGGGCAAATCGCTCCACGTGTCACATACTAGAGTCATGCAATTTTTCTCTCCGACGCTTTTAACGCTTCTCATAAAAAGAATGTGATCTGGGCTTTTATTATAATATCTAGAGTAAGTCCATACATTGAGCCTGTTAGACACCCATTAGGTTTGTCTTCAGTCTTCTCCGACGATGAGATTTCACCAAAATTATGAACGCGTCTAGCTCCTTGTAACGTATCACCTTCCATAACTCTGTTCATTAATCTTAGTTTTCTTTGATTACTCTACTCAGCCCACTTGCATTCATTCAACCGATTCGTTTTCCACCATAACCACCGGCTGAAGCCTCCACTATAAATGTCGTACCTTTCTGCGATGTTTAGTTCAACTCAAACAAGATCCAAAATAATACTCTTTCCTAGCAATCGATTTCAATGGCGGGTTATCCCCGATTGATTGATTAGATCTTTCTCGTCACTGATGCTTGATTCATCTCCCTTGTGATTATAAATCCTCACTTTTCAGTAAGGCGAATTCGAGTGTAGATATTCCTTGGGTGAGGTTTCAAGACGTTGCGGTCCGTTCGGTTTGGAGTATGAAGACTTGAAGTTCTGGTCGTGTTCTGGTTTCAATACCTGGGCCGACTCTCCGAGTTCTTATTCTACTGTGGTAGAGTTTAGATTTTCAATCAATTGGGCGTTTATATGCGAAGGTTTCTAAGCAATGCAAGCGAGTGAAATATAATCTAGAAGCTCAAGCGACGATTATTGAAGTTTTTCAAGCACCATGGATGATGTTCTAGAACTGGAACTAGGATTACGGTGGTGGTTTGACAAGAAAAAAAG
Organism: Brassica napus; assembly: GCF_020379485.1. Taxonomy (NCBI): domain Eukaryota; kingdom Viridiplantae; phylum Streptophyta; class Magnoliopsida; order Brassicales; family Brassicaceae; genus Brassica; species Brassica napus. Next base: position 148,725 of record NC_063441.1, on the reverse strand, counting down.
GATTACGGTGGTGGTTTCGCTGGAAACGAGATAGCGATGACATCACATCTCGAGATCTCCATAGCTTCTCTTAGATTACACGTGCAGGTCATTAAAATTGTTATTGGGCTGTAATCTTAATTTGGGCTTCCTCCTTGCATTGTAATATGTATTTGCCAGTTTGGGTTTAATGAAATGGTAAGCACGTTAGGGGCATAATGTTGCAGCTCAATGTCCCACTGCAAAAGAAATTTGAACCAGAAGCACATGAGATGATGTGTGTTAAAGTTACATTGCAGTTAAACTGAAGTGGAAAGAAAGTTTAAACCTTTTTAGCAATGTTCTCAAAGCTAGGCATGTTGATAAGAGAGAAGGCAAGAATAAAAACATCTGCTCCTCTCTATAACTCATCTAAAGCCTATTGTAATCTTCTTGACCTGTAATATAATAAAATACCAAATACGATACTCCACAATATTCATAATAAAACACCAAAGATACTGCCCAAGAATCATAATCTGTCTGATAATAGTTTTGAAAAACATGAACGAACTCTAATCATGAATTCAGGAAGCAAATTTTTTTTTATATCAAATGGTTGACAAAAACGAGCGTTAAGAGTAAAGATCCATTCTTTTTAAAATACCTAGAAACTTCTAGATTGTTGAGAAACAAAGTCATCATTTCTCCTAAAGGGTCAAAAGATTAAAATTTGACACAATGTTGAGAATACAAACCTGATAGAAGAACAAGACTTTTAACGAAAGTGACAAAAAAAAATTACGAGCAGTATCCCAAAGACCAAGATTGACAGTTTTGCCATTGACTACATCATTTGCATAGATATTGTCGAACACTGTTGGAACATATAGTTATTCCTGTAATAACACTGTTGGATATAGTTGGAGAAGTGTTGCAAGAGTACTTGAGTAGGAGATAAGAAGACAAGTTTAGCCCACAACTCCAACACAAACAGTGACGCACTTTATAGCTGCTGTTGTTGTTGATACTGATGCTGCAGCCAAAGAAGCTGACATTTGATTGAAATATGAGAATGGTACTTTGAGTTAGCTTCACTTTCACTTTTTGTACTCATGGTTAAGTATATAAGGAAACTGAGACTTAGATGAAAAGCTGCAAAATTTTAAAACCTTAGAAAAAAAGAGTAAACTTTAATTTCAGAGGCAAAACTATTTGAATGCATATACTTATTTCATCTTAATTGTAATATCGTAATAAATCAACTTTTTAAAAAACTTTAATTCATTTTTTTTGAAACCTCTTATAGTGAATAGCGCAGAGAAATAAGCACGGAGACCATAGCTTTAAAACCGATACGTCATACCGGCAACAGCGGAGTAAGCTGATAAGCGACTCTAAGAACGCCAATAAACAAGGAGTGAATCGATTCAACCCGGCCAAAACTAATCCCACGAAACAGATTAGTGAAGGAACGAAACCGAGGAGAATTCAAAGGCGAACACCAAGGAGTCCGGAGACATGCAAGCTTAGAGAGGAGTCACAATCACAACCGCTCAATCAAAGCTGACTACGAATCAGAGAACATGCAGATATATCTAGAACAGAGGAAGCAAAACCAAGGCAAAAGAGAAACCTTGATATGAAAAAGAACAGAACACAACTAGATCTGAAGAGAAAACTCGCATGCACCAATTCATCCTTGAAGCTTGATCCTTCGCACCACCGAAAACACAAACTAAAGCTTAAATGAGAGGAGAAACCAGTTCCGGTAATTGAGAAAGCCACCGGAGCCAATCACCGGAAATGACAAAGCTTGACTAAAATGAGAAGATTTTAGAAAGAGGTATTTTAGGACCAATCTACTTATACAACAAAGTACAAACGACATCATAGTCAATTGTAAATTCATGTAAAAATAAAACATACAAATCCGGCGCGTAGCGCCGGAATACCATTAGTATATTAATACAAATGTAGAATGTGTTTAAAAATTTTAAAACTACAATAAAAATCATAGACTTCAGTATATAGAGCATTTACCAAAAATTAAATATTTTCGTAGGGGTTAACCTATAGTTTTTGAGAAAAATTAAAAAAAAAAAATTCTATTTTAATGCATAGTTGCATCCTTCACTAACATATGATGAAGGTCAAAGAGGTTTGAAACCTTTGTTGTCTCCGTTTTTCTTGGGAATAGCGATTTTATAGTGGTTAGTCAACCAATTTAGGGAGTATTATGAAGTTCTACTAAACTAATTAACAAAAATATCAAACAATGCCCATGTACCATTAAAGAGAGTTTAATATATATTAATACAAATGTAGAATGTGTTAAAAATTTTAAAACTACAATAAAATTCATAGCCTTCAGTATAAAAATAATTTACCGAAAAATTAAATATTTTCGTAGGGGTTAACCCATAGATTTTGAGAAAATTTCAAAAAAATCAAAACTATATTTTAATGCATAGTTACATCCTTCACTAACATATGATGAAGGTCAAAGAGGTTTGGAACCTTTGTTGTCTCCGTTTTTCTCGGGAATAACGATTTTATAGTGGTTAGTCTACTAATTTAGGGATTATTATGAAGTTTTACTAAATTAATTGACAAAACATTTAAACGATGCCCATGTACCATTAAACAGAGTTTAATATACATTAATACAAATGTAGAATGTGTTTAAAAAATTTAAAACTACAATAAAAATCATAGACTTCAGTATATAGAGCATTTACCAAAAATTAAATATTTTCGTAAGGTTACCGCATAGTTTTTGAGAAAATTTTTTTTAAACAAAATTCTATTTTAATGCATAGTTTCATCCTTCACTAACATATGATGAAGGTCAAAGAGGTTTGAAACCTTTGTTGTCTCCGTTTTTCTTGGGAATAGCGATTTTATAGTGGTTAGTCAACCAATTTAGGGAGTATTATGAAGTTCAACTAAACTAATTAACAAAAATATCAAACGATGCCCATGTACCATTAAAGAGAGTTTAATATATATTAATACAAATGTAGAATGTGTTTAAAAACTTTAAAACTACAATAAAAATCATAGGCTTCAGTATAAAGATAATTTACCGAAAAAATTAAATATTTTCGTAGGGGTTAACCCATAGATTTTGAGAAAAATTCAAAAGATAAAATTTTTATTTTAATGCATAGTTGCATCCTTCACTAACATATGATGAAGGTCAAACAGTTTTGGAACCTTTGTTATCTCCGTTTTTCTAGGGAATAGTGGTTTTATAGTTGTTAGTCAACCAATTTAGGGAGTATTATGAAGTTTTACGAAATTAATTGACAAAAGATTTAAGCGATGCCCATGTACCATTAAAGAGAGTTTAATATACATTAATACAAATGTAGAATGTGTTTAAAAATTTTAAAACTACACTAAAAATCATAGGTTCCAGTATATAGAGCATTTATCGAAAAATTAAACATTTTCGTAGGGGTTAACCCATAGATTTTGAGAAAAAATAAAAAAAATGAAAATTCTATTTTAATGCATAATTGCATCCGTCATTAACATATTATGAATGTCAAAGAGGTTTGGAACCTTGGTTGTCTACGTTTTTCTAGAGAATAGCGATTTCATAGTGGTTAGTCAACCAATTGAGGGAGTATTATGAAGTTTTACTAAATTAATTAACAAAAAGTTTAAATGTTGCCCATGTACCATGAAAGAAAGTTTAATATACATTAATACAAATGTAGAATGTATTTAAATTTTTTAAACTTCACAAAAGGTTATAGGCTTCAGTATATAGAGTATTTACCGAAAAATTAAATATTTTCGTAGGGGTTAACCCATAGATTTTGAGAAAAAATAAAAAAAAATGAAAATTCTATTTTAATGCATATTTGCATCCTTCACTAACATATAATGAAGGTCAAAGAGGTTTGGCACCTTCGTTGTCTCCGTTTTTCTAGAGAATAGCGATTTTATAGTGGTTAGTCAACTAATTTAAGGAATATTATGAAGTTTTACTAAATTAATTGACAAAAGTTAACCTATAGATTTTGAGAAAAAATAAAAAAAAATTAAAATTCTATTTTAATGCATAGTTGCATCCTTCACTAACATATGATGAAGGTCAAAGAGGTTTGAAACCTTTGTTGTCTCCGTTTTTCTCGGGAATAACCATTTTCTAGTGGTTAGTCTACTAATTTAGAGATTATTATGAAATTTTACTAAATTAATTGACAAAACATTTAAACGATGCCCATGTACCATTAAAGAGAGTTTAATATACATTAATAAAAATGTAGAATGTGTTTAAAAATTTTAAAAATACAATAAAAATCATAGACTTCAGTATATAGAGCATTAACCAAGAATTAAATATTTTTGTAGGGTTACATCATAGTTTTTGAGAAAAATTAAAAAAATAAAAATTCTATTTTAATGCATAGTTTCATCCTTCACTAACATATGATGAAGGTCAAAGAGGTTTGAAACCTTTGTTGTCTCCGTTTTTCTTGGGAATAGCGATTTTATAGTGGTTAGTCAACCAATTTAGGGAATATCATGAAGTTCTACTAAATTAATTAACAAAAATATCAAACGATGCCCATGTACCATTAAAGAGAGTTTAATATATATTAATACAAATGTAGAACGTTTTTAAATTTTTTATGACTACACTAAAAATCATAGGCTTCAGTGTATAGAGCATTTACCGAAAAATTAAATATTTTCGTAGGGGTTAACCCATAGATTTTGAGAAAAATTCAAAAAATGAAAATTTTGTTTTAATGCATAGTTGCATCCTTCACTAACATATAATGAAGGTCAAACAGTTTTGGAACCTTTGTTGTCTCCGTTTTTTTTTTCTAGGGAATAATGGTTTTATAGTTGTTAGTCAACCAATTTAGGGAGTATTATGATGTTTTACGAAATTAATTGACAAAAGATTTAAGCGATTCCCATGTACCATTAAAGAGAGTTTAATATACATTAATTCAAATGTAGAATGTGTTTAAAAATTTTAAAACTACAATAAAAATTATAGGCTTCAGTATAAAGAGAATTTACCGAAAAATTAAATATTTTCGTAGGGGTTAAGCCATAGATTTTGAGAAAAATTCAAAAATAAAATTCTATTTCAATGCATAGTTTCATCCTTCACTAACATATGATGAAGGTCAAAGAGGTTTGAAACCATTGTTGTTTCCGTTTTTCTTGGGAATAGCGATTTTATAGTGGTTAGTCAACCAATTTAGGGAGTATTATGAAGTTCTACTAAATTAATTAACAAAAATCAACATATAAACATGCCCATGTACCATGAAAGAAATTTTAATATACATTAATACAAATGTAGAATGTGTTTAAATTTTTAAAACTACACAAAATATTATAGGCTTCAGTATATAGAGTATTTACCGAAACATTAAATATTTTCATAGGGGGTTAACCCATAGATTTTGAGAAAAAAACAAAAATTTTTTTTTTTTTATTTTAATGCATAGTTACATCCTTCACTAACATATGACGAAGGTCAAACAGTTTTGGAACCTTTGTTGTCTCCGTTTTTCTAGGGAATAGTGGTTTTATAGTTGTTAGTCAACCAATTTAAGGAGTATTATGAAGTTTTACGTAATTAATTGACAAAAGATTTAAGCTATGCCCATGTACCATTAAAGAGAGTTTAATATACATTAATACAAAGGTAGAATATGTTTAAAAATTTTAAACTACACTAAAAATCATAGGTTTCAGTATATAGAGCATTTACCGAAAAATTAAATATTTTCGTAGGGGTTAACCCATAGATTTTGAGAAAAAATAAAAAAAAATGAAAATTCTATTTTAATGCATAATTGCATCCTTCACTAACATATGATGAAGGTCAAAGAGGTTTGGAACCTTCGTTGTCTCCGTTTTTCTAAAGAATAGCGATTTTATAGTGGTTAGTCAACTAATTTAGGGAATATTATGAAGTTTTACTAAATTAATTGACAAAACAACTAAATAATGCCATGTACCATTAAAGAGAGTTTAATGTACATTAATACACATATAGAATGTGTTTAAATTTTTAAAAACTACACAAAAAATTATAGGCTTCAGTATATAGAGTATTTACCGAAAAATTAAATATTTTCATAGGGGTTAACCCATAGATTTTGAGAAAATATCAAAAAAAATGAAAATTCTATTTTAATGCATATTTGCATCCTTCACTAACATCCTTCGTTGTCTCCGTTTTTCTAGAGAATAGCGATTTTATAGTGGTTACTCAACTAATTTAAGGAATATTATGAAGTTTTACTAAATTAATTGACAAAACAATTAAACAATGCCCATGTACCATTAAAGAGAGTTTAATATACATTAATACAAATGTAGAATGTGTTTAAATGTTTAAAAACTACAATAAAATCATAGGTTTCAGTATATAGAGCATTTACCGAAAAATTAAATATTTTCGTAGGGGTTAACCTATATTTTTTGAGAAAAAATAAAAAAATTAAATTCTATTTTAATGCATAGTTGCATCCTTCACTAACATATGATGAAGGTCAAAGAGGTTTGGAACCTTCGTGTCTCCGTTTTTCTAGAGAATACGATTTTATAGTGGTTAGTCAACTAATTTAGGGAATTATGAAGTTTTACTAATTAATTGACAAAACAATTAAATAATGCCCATGTACCATTAAAGAGAGTTTAATATACATTAATACAAATGTAGAATGTGTTTAAATTTTTTAAAACTACAATAAAAATCATAGGTTTCAGTATATAGAACATTTACCGAAAAATTAAATATTTTCGTAGGGGTAAACCTATAGATTTTGAGAAAAAAAAATTAAAATTCTATTTTAATGCATAGTTGCATCCTTCACTAACATATGATGAAGGTCAAAGAGGTTTGAAACCTTCGTTGTTTCCGTTTTTCTAGAGAATAGCGATTTTATAGTGGTTAGTCAACTAATTTAGGGAATATTATGAAGTTTTACTAAATTAATTGACAAAACAATTAAACAATGCCCATGTACCATTAAAGAGAGTTTAATATACATTAATACAAATGTAGAATGTGTTTAAAGTTTTTAAAACTACAATAAAAATCATAGGTTTCAGTATATAGAGCATTTACCGAAAAATTAAATATTTTTGTAGGGGTTAACCTATAGATTTTGAGAAAAAATAAAAAAAATTAAAATTCTATTTTAATGCATAGTTGCATCCTTCACTAACATATGATGAAGGTCAAAGAGGTTTGAAACCTTCGTTGTCTCCGTTTTTCTAGAGAATAGCGATTTTATAGTGGTTAGTCAACTAATTTAGGAATATTATGAAGTTTTACTAAATTAATTGACAAAACATTTAAACGATGCCCATGTACCATTAAAGAGAGTTTAATATACATTAATTCTAATGTAGAATGTGTTTAAAAATTTTAAAACTACAATAAAATCATAGGCTTCAGTATATAGAGCATTTACCGAAAATTAAATATTTTCGTAGGGTTAACCATAGATTTTGAGAAAATTCAAAAAATCAAATTATATTTTAATGCATAGTTACATCCTTCACTAACATATTATGAAGTTCAAAGAGGTTTGGAACCTTTGTTGTCTCCGTTTTTCTAGGAATAGCGTTTTATAGTTGTTAGTCAACCAATTTAGGGAGTATTATGAAGTTTTACAAAATTAATTGACAAAAGATTTAAGCTATGCCCATGTACCATTAAAGAGAGTTTAATATACATTAATACAAATGTAGAATGTGTTTAAAAATTTTAAACTACACTAAAAATCATAGGTTTCAGTATATAGAGCATTTATCGAAAAATTAAATATTTTCGTAGGGGTTAACCCATAGATTTTGAGAAAAAAAAAAAAATGAAAATTCTATTTTAATGCATATTGCATCCTTCACTAACATATGATGAAGTCAAAGAGGTTTGGAACCTTCGTTGTCTCCGTTTTTCTAAAGAATAGCGATTTTTATAGTGGTTAGTCAACTAATTTAGGAATATTATGAAGTTTTACTAAATTAATTGACAAAACATTAAATGCCCATGTACCATTAAGAGAGTTTAATATACATTAATACAAATGTAGAATGTGTTTAAATTTTTAAAACTACACAAAAAAATCATAGGCTTCAGTATAGAGCATTTACCGAAAAATTAATATTTTCGTAGGGGTTAACCCATAGATTTTGAGAAAATATCAAAATAATGAAAATTCTATTTTAATGCATATTTGCATCCTTCACTAACATATAATGAAGGTCAAAGAGGTTTGGAACCTTCGTTGTCTCCGTTTTTCTAGAGAATAGCGATTTTATAGTGGTTAGTCAACTATTTAAGGAATATTATGAAGTTTTACTAAATTAATTGACAAACAATTAAATAATGCCCATGTACCATTAAAGAGAGTTTAATATACATTAATACAAATGTAGAATGTGTTTAAATTTTTTAAAACTACAATAAAAATCATAGGCTTCAGTATATAGAGCATTTACCGAAAAATTAAATATTTTCGTAGGGGAACCTATAGATTTTGGAAAAAAAAAAATTAAAATTCTATTTTAATGCATAGTTGCATCCTTCACTAACATATGATGAAGGTCAAAGAGGTTTGAAACCTTCGTTGTTTCCGTTTTTCTAGAGAATAGTGATTTATAGTGGTTAGTCAACTAATTTAGGGCATATTATGAAGTTTTACTAAATTAATTGACAAAACAATTAAATAATGCCCATGTACCATTAAAGAGAGTTTAATATACATTAATACAAATGTAGAATGTGTTTAAAGTTTTTAAAACTACAATAAAATCATAGTTTCAGTATATAGCATTTACCGAAAATTAAATATTTTCGTAGGGGTTAACCCATAGATTTTGAGAAAAAAAATAAAAAAAAAAATTAAAATTCTATTTTAATGCATAGTTGTATCTTTCACTAACATATGATGAAGGTCAAAGAGGTTTGAAACCTTCGTTGTGGTTAGTCAACTAATTTAAGGAATATTATGATGTTTTCTAAATTAATTGACAAAAGATTTAAACGATGCCCATGTACCATTAAAGAGAGTTTAATATACATTAATTCAAATGTAGAATGTGTTTAAAATTTTTGAAACTACAATAAAAATCATAAGCTTCAATATATAGAGCATTTACCGAAATATTAAATATTTTCGTAGGGGTTAACCCATAGATTTTGAAAAAAATTCAAAAAAATAAAAATTATATTTTAATGCATAGTTACATCCTTCACTAACATATGATGAAGGTTAAAGAGGTTTGGAACCTTTGTTGTCTCCGTTTTTCTTGGGAATAGATGTTTTATAGTGGTTAGTCAACCAATTGAGGGAGTATTATGAAGTTCTACAAAATTAATTAACAAAAAAATCAAACGATGCCCATGTACCATTAAAGAGAGTTTAATATATATTAATACAAATGTAAATGTTTTTAAATTTTTTAAAACTACACTAAAAATCTTAGGCTTCAGTATATAGAGCATTTACCGAAAAATTAAATATTTTCGTAGGGGTTAACCCATAGATTTTGAGAAAAATTCAAAAAATGAAAATTTTGTTTTAATGCATAGTTGCATCCTTCACTAACATATGATGAAGGTCAAACAGTTTTGGAACCTTTGTTGTCTCCGTTTTTCTAGGGAATAGTGGTTTTATAGTGGTTAGTCAACCAATTTAGGGAGTATTATAAAGTTTTACTAAATTAATTGACAAAATTTAAACGATGCCCATGTACCATTAAAGAGAGTTTATATACATTAATTACAATGTAGAATGTGTTTAAAATTTTTTAAAACTACAATAAAAATCATAGGCTTCAGTAATAGAGCATTTACCGAAAATTTAATATTTTCGTAGGGTTAACCCATAGATTTTGAGAAAAAATCAAAAAAAGAAAATTCTATTTTAATGCATATTGCATCCTTCACTAACATATGATGAAGGTCAAAGAGGTTTGGAACCTTTGTTGTCTCCGTTTTTCTAGAGAATAGCGATTTTATAGTGGTTAGTCAACTAATTTAGGGATATTATGAAGTTTTACTAAATTAATTGACAAACATTAACGATGCCCATGTACCATTAAAGAGAGTTTAATATACATTAATACAATGTAGAATGTGTTTAAAATTTTAAAAACTAAAATAAAAATCATAGGTTTCAGTATATAGAGCATTTACCGAAAAATTAAATATTTTCGTAGGGGTTAACCCATAGATTTTGAGAAAAAAAAATGAAAATTCTTTTTTAATGCATAGTTGCATCCTTCACTGACATATGATGAAGATCAAAGAGGTTTGGAACCTTCGTTGTCTCCGTTTTTCTAGAGAATACGATTTTATAGTGGTTAGTCAACCAATTTAGGATTATTATGAAGTTTTACTAAATTAATTGACAAAAAATTAAACGATGCCCATGTACCATTAAAGAGAGTTTAATATACATTAATACAAATGTAGAATGTGTTTAAAATTTTTAAAAACTACAATAAAAATCATAGGTTTCAGTATATAGAGCATTTACCGAAAAATTAAATATTTTCGTAGGAGTTAACCCATAGATTTTGAGAAAAAATAAAAAAAATGAAAATTCTATTTTAATGCATAGTTGCATCCTTCACTAACATATGAGGTCAAAGAGGTTTGGAAACCTTGTTGTCTCCGTTTTTCTAGAGAATAGCGATTTTATAGTGGTTAGTCAACTAATTTAGGGAATATTATGAAGTTTTACTAAATTAATTGACAAAACAATTAAACAATGCCCATGTACCATTAAAGAGAGTTTAATATACATTAATACAAATGTAGAATGTGTTTAAAATTTAAAAACTACAATAAAATCATAGCTTTCAGTATATAGAGCATTTACCGAAAAATTAAATATTTTCGTAGGGTTTAACCATAGATTTTGAGAAAAATAAAAAAATAAAATTCTATTTTAATGCATAGTTGCATCCTTCACTAACATATGATGAAGGTCAAAGAGGTTGGAACCTTGTTGTCTCCGTTTTTCTAGAGAATAGCGATTTCATAGTGGTTAGTCAACCAATTTAGGGAGTATTATGAAGTTTTACTAAATTAATTGACAAAACATTTAAACGATGCCCATGTACCATTAAAGAGAGTTTAATATACATTAATACAAATGTAGAATGTGTTTAAAATTTTTAAAACTAGAATAAAAATCATTGGTTTCAGTATATAGAGCATTTACCGAAATATTAAATATTTTTGTAGGGGTTAACCCATAGATTTTGAGAAAAATTCAAAAAAATCAAAATTATATTTTAATGCATATTTACATACTTCACTAACATATGATGAAGGTCAAAGAGGTTTGAAACCTTCGTTGTTTTCGTTTTTCTAGAGAATAGTGATTTTATACTAGTTAGTCAACTAATTTATGGATTATTATGAAGTTTTACTAAATTAATTGACAAAAAATTTAAAAGATGCCCATGTACCATTAAAGAGAGTTTAATATACATTAATACAAATGTAGAATGTGTTTAAAGTTTTTAAAACTACAATAAAAATCATAGGCTTCAGTATAAAGAGAATTTACCGAAAAATTAAATATTTTCGTAGGGGTTAACCCATAGATTTTGAGAAAAAATAAAAAAAATGAAAATTCTATTTTAATGCATAGTTGCATCCTTCACTAACATATGATGAAGATCAAAGAGGTTTGGAACCTTCGTTGTCTCCGTTTTTCTAGAGAATAGCGATTTTATAGTGGTTAGTCAACTAATTTAGGAATATTATGAAGTTTTACTAAATTAATTGACAAAACATTTAAACGATGCCCATGTACCATTAAAGAGAGTTTAATATACATTAATACAAATGTAGAATGTGTTTAAATTTTTAAAAAAAAAATAAAAATCATAGGCTTCAGTATATAGAGCATTTACCGAAATATTAAATATTTTCGTAGGGGTTAACCCATAGATTTGAGAAAAAATCAAAAAAAATAAAATTCTATTTTAATGCATAGTTGCATCCTTCACTAACATATGATGAAGGTCAAAGAGGTTTGAAACCTTTGTTGTCTCCGTTTTTCTAGAGAATAGCGATTTTATAGTGGTTAGTCAACCAATTTAGGGAGTATTATGAAGTTTTACTAATTAATCGACAAAAATTAAACGATGCCCATGTACCATTAAAGAGAGTTTAATATACATTAATACAAATGTAGAATGTGTTTAAATTTTTTAAAACTACAATAAAAATCATAGGCTTCAGTATATAGAGCATTTACCGAAAAATTAAATATTTTCGTAGGGTTAACCCATAGATTTTGAGAAAAAATTCAAAAAAATGGAAATTCAATTTTAAGGCATAGTTGCATCCTTCACTAACATATGATGAAGGTCAAAGAGGTTTGGAACCTTTGTTTTCTCCGTTTTTCTAGAGAATAGCGATTTCATAGTGGTTAGTCAACCAATTAGAGAGTATTATGAAGTTTTACTAAATTAATTGACAAAAATTTTAAACGATGTCCATGTACCATTAAAGAGAGTTTAATATACATTATTACAAATGTAGAATGTGTTAAAAAATTTTAAAACTACAATAAAAATCATAGACTTCAGTATATAGAGCATTTACCAAAAATTAATATTTTCGTAGGGTTAACCCATAGATTTTGAGAAAATTAAAAAAAAATTCTATTTTTAATGCATATTTGCATCCTTCACTAACATATGATGAAGGTCAAAGAGGTTTGGAACCTTTGTTGTCTCCGTTTTTCTAGAGAATAGCGATTTTATAGTGGTTAGTCAACCAATTTAGGGAGTATTATGAAGTTTTACTAAATTAATTGACAAAACATTTAAACGATGCCCATGTACCATTAAAGAGAGTTTAATATACATTAATTAAAATGTAGAATGTGTTTAAAAATTTTAAAACTACAATAAAAATCATAGGCTTCAGTATATAGAGCATTTACCGAAATATTAAATATTTTCGTAGGGGTTAACCCGTAGATTTTGAGAAAAAAAAAAAATGAAAATTCTATTTTATGCATAATGCATCCTCACTAACATATGATGAAGGTCAAAGAGGTTTGGAACCTTGTTGTCTCCGTTTTTCTAGAGAATAGCGATTTCATAGTGGTTAGTCAACAATTTAGGGAGTATTATGAAGTTTTACTAAATTAATCACAAAATTTAAACGATGCCCATGTACCATGAAAGAAGTTTAATATACATTAATACAAATGTAGAATGTGTTTAAATTTTTTTAAACTACACAAAAATTATAGGCTTCAGTATATAGAATATTTACCGAAAAAAAATATTTTCGTAGGGGTTAACCCATAGATTTTGAGAAAAAATAAAAAAAAAATAAAAATTCTATTTTAATGCATAGTTGCACCTTCACTAACATATGATGAAGTCAAAAGAGTTTGGAACCTTTGTTGTCTCCGTTTTTCTAGAGAATAGCGATTTTATAGTGGTTAGTCAACAATTTAGGGATATTATGAAGTTTTACTAAATTAATTGACAAAACATTAAACGATGCCCATGTACCATTAAAGAGAGTTTAATATACATTAATACAAATGTAGAATGTGTTTAAATTTTTTAATACAATAAAAATCATAGGCTTCAGATATAGAGCATTTACCGAAAAATTAAATATTTTCGTAGGGTTACCCATAGATTTTGAGAAAATTCAAAAAATGAAATTCTATTTTAATGCATAGTTGCATCATTCACTAACATATGATGAAGGTCAAAGAGGTTTGGAACCTTTGTTGTCTCCGTTTTTCTAGAGAATAGCGATTTCATAGTGGTTAGTCAACCAATTTAGAGAGTATTATGAAGTTTTACTAAATTAATTGACAAAAATTTAAACGATGCCCATGTACCATTAAAGAGAGTTTAATATACATTATTCAAATGTAGAATGTGTTTAAATTTTTTAAAACTAGAATAAAAATCATTGGTTTCAGTATATAGAGCATTTACCGAAATATTAAATATTTTTGTAGGGGTTAACCCATAGATTTTGAGAAAAATTCAAAAAAATCAAAATTATATTTTATGCATATTTACATACTTCACTAACATATTTGAAGGTCAAAGAGGTTTGGAACCTTTGTTATCTCCGTTTTTCTCGGGAATAACGATTTTATAGTGGTTAGTCAACTAATTTAGGATTATTATGAGTTTTACTAAATAATTGACAAAACATTTAAACGATGCCCCTGTACCATTAAAGAGAGTTTAATATACATTAATACAAATGTAGAATGTGTTTAAAAATTTTTAAACAACACTAAACATCATAGGTTTCAGTATATAGAGCATTTACCGAAAAATTAAATATTTTCGTAGGGGTTAACCCATAGATTTTGAGAAAAATAAAAAAAATGGAAATTCTATTTTAGTGCATAATTGCATCCGTCATTAACATATTATGAATGTCAAAGAGGTTTGGAACCTTGGTTGTCTACGTTTTTTTAGAGAATAGCGTTTTCATAGTGGTTAGTCAACCAATTTAGAGAGTATTATGAAGTTTTACTAAATTAATTGACAAAACATTTAAACGATGCCCATGTACCATTAAAGAGAGTTTAATATACATTAATTCAAATGTAGAATGTGTTTAAAATTTTTAAACTACAATAAAATCATAGGCTTCAGTATATAGAGCATTTACCGAAATATTAAATATTTTCGTAGGGGTTAACCCATAAATTTTGAGAAAATTCAAAAAACCAAAATTATATTTTAATGCATAGTTACATACTTCACTAATATAATGATGAAGGTCAAAGAGGTTTGGAACCTTGTTGTGTCCGTTTTTTCTCGGAATACCGTTTTTATAGTGGTTAGTCAACTAATTTGGGATTATTATGAAGTTTTTACTAAATTAATTGACAAAACAT